>NC_134854.1:77105223-77187723 GCF_049852395.1 Peromyscus maniculatus bairdii
AGCCTATTCAGATTTTTGAATCTACAGCTTCCCAACTACTGTATTATTTACCCCACCCAGATGGTAATACAAGCTTCCAAGTTTTTTTTTGTTTGTTTCAGAAAGGGCAAACAGTTTACTTCCTGCAAACAGAATGAAGTTTTATTCGATCATCTGTACTGGGACCGTTTTGTTAAGAATACATCTGCTTTTGATCAAAGATTGCCTGAGATAAGATCAAGAAATAATTCATGACCTCTGTGACTGCCAATCAGCCAGCTTTTCACTTCTCTACTGGTATTTGATCTTAGCTTCATAATCATGTTCAGAATTTTTTGCTGAAGTCCCTCTTACCTGCTTCGTTTTTGCTGATCTTCCACTTTGTGGCTTCTTCCTGGAAAGAAGTGGCTGGTATTCGCCTGTCTTTTGTTGTTCTTAGGAAGGCTGGACTGGCACCTAGACATTACCAGGCTCATTCCCTTGCAATCTGTCCCACTGGTCATTCTGGAATCAGTCTGTAGCTCTTAGAGAGCTCTCACCTCTGCTTTAAAACAGTGCTTTGCTCTGGTCCAATTCTTGTGGGTTGAATCCTCCTCATAGGCTCTGCAGCAAGCTGACCATCCTGCAGGGATGTGTCCTCTGAGCTGGGTATAGTTTGTCTGGGATTTGAGGTTCAGACTCATTTCGACCAGTGGGGTGTCCTTGTCTGTCCAGTTCATCTTACCTTGGATTCTGTTTCCTTTTTGGTCATCTTTGTTTCCTCCTCTGCTATTCCAACACTGTTGTCCTTGGCAAAGAAGCCTGGAAACAAGAAAGGAAATGTGTCCTCCTTGGAAAGTCCCTCAGCATGCTACCAAGGATTCCAGCTGAATGGGGACTTCCTTGGTGTTCTCCTGGTACTGAACTCTTAAAAAGAAGTCTTAAAGTCCTCTTCTACCTTTTGTGTGATCCTTACTAAAATGCTAACAGCTGTGTGTGTGTGTGTGTGTGTGTGTGTGTGTGTGTGTGTGTGTGTGTGTTAGAGAGAGAGAGAGAGAGAGAGAGAGAGAGAGAGAGAGAGAGAAGAAGAAGAAGAAGAAGAAGAAGAAGAAGAGGAGGAGGAGGAGGAGGAGGAGGAAGAGGAGGAGGAGGAGGAGGAAGAGGAGGAGGAAGAGGAGGAGGAGGGGGAGGGAGGGAGGGAGGGAGGGAGGGAGGGAGGGAGGGAGGGAGGGAGGGAGGGAGGGAGGGCCCAGTGAATGGTTTGCTGGCTGGACCGGAACACTGAAACACATATACCTGCTCCTTTTGAGGGGAGTGAAGGTTCCATCTAAGATTCTTGTTTACAAGACAGATGTGAGGGAGAGCCTGATAGAAAGAAACTTGGATTGGAAGTTAGACTGCCAGACTTGTCACTGATATCCACTTCTAAATGGTCTAGCCAGACCTCTGTGTCCTTTTCTATAAATCGAGACTGGCGGGTCAACTTCAGATGAATTGGGAAGCACTTTCTACCACTGATTCTGTGTCAGGCCCAGCCAGTTTTTATTCTGCAGTTGGCTCTGGGTTTCATTTGCAAGTAATGTCACCTCTCTGAACTATACTTTCTTCTACTTCAAGAGAAGAGGAATGAATGGACTGTTCTGCAGGTTTCTAGGCAACCAGTGGCTCTACAAAGGTTAGGAGAAGCAAGATGGAGGCACAGGGGAGGACATCCATCCTCCCCTTGCCCTTAAATCAGAGCAGATGGAAAAGCAGTCGTGAATCTTCTCCATAAGTTTTCATTGAAGATAGGTTTATTGCTGCCTTGTTGGTCATTAATGGATGACATCTTTCTAAGTGCCCACATGGTCCAACATCATAGATGACTATAATGCCCTCGTCTAATACAAATGTTGATATTAACTCCTTTGTGGGGGTGGGGGTGGGGGGACAGATGGAGGACAATGGCTTGTCCTATCCTGTGTTCTTCATAGAGTTCTAGAATGTGTTCAAGGGATGTAGGACAAGCATGTAGTAATAATGATAATCACTAATGAGCTTATACCCCCTGCCAGGCATTTGGTGCCTTAGTGGGCGACCTCAGCTAACCCTTAATTAAACTCCCCAGGATAAATATGGCATCAGTCCATTTTATAGACGTAAAGACAGAAGGACCTCAACTTGAGTTGAATGGCGGCATCTTGATGGATATCAGAGCTGCCCTGATGGCCTCATTTTCATCTGGTGGGACATGCTGTGACTGAGGGCAGGAGATGTGGCCCTCAGGGTAGTGCACACCTTTAATCCCAGCACTTGGGAGGCAGAGGCAGATGGATCTCTATGAGTACATGAGTTCAAGGACAGCCTGGTCTACAGAGTGAGTTCCAGGACAGCCAAGGCTACATGGAGAAACCCTGTCTTGAAAAACATAAATAAATGAATAAATCAATAAATAAATGGAAGGAAGGAAGGAAGGAAGAGCAGTAAGAGTCTAAAGATCCAGCATAGAGAAAGAGAGGGCAAACCTCAGGGTACCTGAGAAAGGCTTTGGTGTGAAGTTGAGTTCCACAGACCACCACCCTCTCCTGGGAACTTTCCAGAAATGCAATCTCAGGCCCTGCCTGAGACCTGAATGAGAAGAGTGGAGATGAGGCCAGGAGACTGTTCTAATCAGCTCCCAACTCCAAGGGACCTGACACATGGACTGTTCCAGAGCCAAGGCTGTGAACACCCAGAGTGTCTCATTCTGAAGACTGGGAAAGCTCCTGGCTTCCCCACTATGGTAATTCAAGCTCAAATCGACCCTGGTATTGAACTCCTGTGTATGTTAAACACAAGGCAGGCTAATATGTCTGTGTGGTCAGAGCTTCTCAGTACCATTCCCTCTCCCTCCCTTCCTTAGTCTGTGACCTGAGGCCTGTCACTTAACTCCCTGTCCCCAGCCTGTGTAATGTGGTTGAGGACACCAAGCTCCCATACGGGGACAGCCAGACAGATGTGTAATTAGTGGTTGTGATGCATCTGGAGCCTAGAGCGCTACATAAATACTGCAGGGTAATAACCATTTTATGGCCTTAAATGCTGCCTGCAACCTGACACATTTCGAATTTCTTTCCTGAATGGTAAAGTTTAAAGTTAATTTCACAGTTTGATATTTGTACTTGTTTTTGATTCATTCTGTAGCTCGGTGGTTTTCCTTCTTGTGCTTCCTTTGACTCCTAGAGAAAGTAGGAAGGGGAAGGTTTGAAAACTCAGGGTCTTCTGGGAGAACAGCCTTCTAAAGCATCATGTCATTGTCAGTCTCGGCATCTGCAGAGGTCTGGAACAGCAAACCGAATGGTACCCTCTAGGGCCTGTGGTGATGCTGAGGTCTTTGGAATTCCAGTGTCCTGTTGTCCATCAGTTTTGTTTGAGTTTTTTTTTTTTAATTTGTTTTTATTTTGAGATAAGGCCTTGCCATGTAACCCCGACTCACCTTGTCATTATCGTAGTGTGGCCTGGCCTCAAAGTCATGGCAATCCTCCTGTTTCAGCCTCCTGAAAGTATTGGGATTGTAACTGAGGTTTTTGCTTCAAGCTGTGAATCTTTAAAACAAGTCCATGATGGGCAGCTCTGTTTCTGTAATGGCTTTGTAACAGGGACCCTCCCTTTCCTCTTCAGAATTTGACAGTTTAAGCCATGGCCGTTCTCCGTCCAACTTCAGCAAACACTTCCTTTTTTAGGCAAGACTCCAGGCCCTGCGTGTTCACTCTCTTGAGATTAGGGATACAAGAGTGCATCATGGTTCTTTTTTCTCAGTGTGAAGGCTGAATGGCCAGAAATCACTCGGACAGAGGGAGGCCCAGCAAAAGCATTTTCTTTGAGAGTATGACCAGGGCTGGATTTCTGTGGAGAATATAAATAGAGATTGATAAAGATAAATGCATCAAAAAGGCCACTATACAGTAGTGTGGTATGAAGGAGAAACTTGAATGTTAAATGACCGTAGTTTGTATTTTGTATAACATGACTTTAATATTGGAGCATAATTACTGGGCAGGAAAAAACCTCCATCCTTTTATCATCATTTCCTGGAATTTCAAATTACACACTATCGCTGAATTAAAAAAAGAGAAAAGAACAGCAAAATAGAGATTGTCCAGGCTCAGAGGGGCACACTGATTTATACCTTAAATCTGAAGGAGGGAGGCTTCCTTCTCCTTGAGCCTTCTCCTGGGGGGGGGGTCACATGCTCACAATCACCTTAAATAACACGTTTCCATCATTGGGGGAGGGAAGAGAAGTTCATAAAGCTAACAGTGGCTGCCATTTCAGAAGAAACAAGTCCAAATTCTTTAGTCAGGGTGCTTAGAACAGCTCCGGGTCACCTGTAAGCCACTGGGGGATTACAGAGGACCTGGGAAACTGCACCGAACCGAGGAGAGTCCTCTTGTAAGCTGGTCCAACTTCACAGCTGTCCGGAGTCGCTCATGGCAGACTGAGGAGTGTTTCTTTACAAGTCCAAATAAGTCGAAGTGAGTCGGACAGTAGACTGTAAGAGCAGAAGGGGGGGGGCGGGGGCGGCAGGGGTGTCTCTGCCGCATCTCTTCATAGAGACCAAGTCTCTCCGTAGTCCAAGACTGCTCGCTCGCACAGCGCTGGCTGGCGGCTTGCTGAACTCAAACAGTGGTGTGCCTGCTAAATTGCAAGGTCTGACAGCTAGCAGAAGGGAAGAGGGCGACTCCTCCTCATCTTCCTGACCAGCATTAAGCCTTCAGATAAGGCAAGAAAAATGGCCAGCCATTGGGACAGTGTGCCCTTCATAACAGAACACGGTCCAGCCGGAGATAGTTTCTCATTTTTTTTATTACCTATCTTCCTTGAGGTTTTCTTTATCGGGTGTAAATGATTGGTTTGCAGCTTTTCTGAAATTGCTCTAAGAAGATCAATAGAAAATGGCGAGGGAAGAGAGCATAATTTCTCTGCCTTCATTTCTCTGAAAGCCAGCTACTCTCAGTTCGTGTTTACTTCCTGCCACATTGGTAATAATTAATGCAGAGTGCACACTTCATCTGCAGGAGCTTATCAAGGAATAAGTGCATTCAATCATTGTTTGGGCGACCATAAAGCATTGTACTATTAGACTGTTTGGTCGGCAAGCCTCTGCAATAAAGAAAAAGGGTTGATTGGAGTAGATAATATAGTTTCCTCTTGTTTTTTTTTTTTTTAAAAAAAAAACAGGGACTGTTGCTGTTCAGAAAAAGAATATTTTTCTGGAAGAATCCACTGGCAGTTTCTGTGGTTCCTTTTCTTGGAATTTCCAGAGTCACCACTGTCTGCAATAATCACTTCTCACCTTCAGCGTTGATTTTCATACACGATTGGTTTTTTCTTTTTTTAATGCCATAACCAGATAAGACTGTAAATGCCTCAAAAGTAAACATCTTCCAAATTTCTTTATGTCCTAAAGCAGCAGCTTATGAGGCTGCAACCAGAGCCTGTGCCGTGGTTTAACCGTGTGCTCTGGCCTGTTTCCTATCGACACTGACTTCTGCCTCGGCCTGTTTTAACACCGCAGAGGCACGCCGAGATGCTTTATGTTTGACAGTCTCTCTTTTGAAGTGGGGCCTGCCCTCATGGCCCAGTGTCATGTAGAAAAGCGCTTCAGTCCTGGCTCATGTGATGTGTCTCGTGTGTCATACAAACCCACAAGGTCCCTTTGAGCCACTGTTACAGGATTGAAAGAGTTCGTGCCAGCACTGAGGTCAGACTGGGCAGTTTCTGTGTGTCCCTGTGTGTGTACTGGAAACCATTATCACCCTGAGAAACTCCCACAACTGGAGACTAAGTGAGACAGTGTCTCCTGTCATGGCTACATATTTATTCCAATGAATAAGAATTTGTTCCTGAAGGTGGTCTTTGGGAAACTGGGTATTGTGGAATTGAATTCTAGCAGTTGATGTTGAGGAGACAAATTGTGTTCCCAGACACTGCATGTGTTTGAACATTTGTGAGTGCTTATGAAAAACTCAGGAATCATTTAATGTCTCCACCCATGTAGTTTAAATTTTTTGGAAATCCCATAATTGCAATTCTGTGGCCTGTATAGTACACGAAGAAAAGAAAATTGGCCTATGAAACGGTGAGGCCTTGCTCACAGTTCTCTGCCCAGAACCCACCACGGCAGAGGCCAGGGCTCAAGGTTTATGATGGCTTCTAGAAAGAGCAGAGGTACAGACTGAGGTCTCCTGATGTACTTGGAGTCAGGATCAAGTTACTCCAATGAGCAATTACACACTGTGTAACAAGCATAAACATTTGTTCATCTCCTCAATTTAACCCACTCTCATTTAATGGTGCCAGCTGGGAATCTACTTGCTGCTTTGGCTGGTGGGCCTGCAGCTCTCCCTCCAAATGGGGTGACACATTGTGTACCCTAATAAAATTTGCCTGAAGATCAGAGGACAGAACAAACCACTAGATTAAACATAGAAGCCAGGCAGTGGTGGCACACACCTTTAATCCTAGCACTCGGGAGGCAGAGATCCATCTGGATCTCTGTGAGTTCAAAGCTACCTTGGACTCCATAAGATTGACTCCGTCTAGGAGAGAAACAGAGCCAGGCAGTGGTGGCACACACCTTTAATCCCAGTATTTGGAAGTCATACTCCTTTAATCCCAGCATTAGGAAGGTTGAGACAGGAAGTGATATGGTGGACAGAGAAAGGTATATAAGGCATGAGAAGACAGGAACTAAAGCCTTTTCGGCTGAGGAAGCTCATTCGGCTAGAGGCTTATTGGCTGAGCCTCTTTCAGGCCGAGGTGTTGGTGAAGTAAGAGGTGGTGGCTGTGGCTTGCTCTGCTTCTCTGATCTTTCAGCATTCACCTCAATATCAGGCTCTGGGTTTTTTGTTAATAAGATCTTTTAACATTTGTGTTCCACCAAGTGGAACAGAGCTGGAGCTGTCAAAAAAAAAAAATGCAGACCATCCACGCTCCTTCTCCTCCCTTTGCATAGTGTGTTTGACTAGTTTGTAGAAAGTAAGTGAAAACTTTCTGCAAAAGTAAATGAGCACCAATCACTCAGGCTCAGGTGTGGCTTTAGTGTTTTCTATGGTCAAGTGGTGACAGAAGCCACTTGTCAGGGTCCCGCAGGGCACAGAAGACACACTCAGATGCAGTGTTGAGAAGTTGATGAAGGATCTGATGACAGGTGTAGGCAGGTCTAGAGGGCCAAGAGAATCTGAAGCATCCAGGTGTGCTCAGCAGTGGGCGGCCATCCCTCCCTCCTGGAGGAGGGAACTGTGTTGGGGTGGGGGCCTGGGAATGCCTAGAGTCCCTGGAGAATAGCCAAGGCTAGCATTGTGGAGGCCCGCTACATTGTAGCACATTGCAGTGAGAGCATTAGCCTAAGCACATTAGCCTAAGGCTTGCCTTGTTTCCCACTGGGCAAAGGTAGCTAGAGATGATGAGGCCAGGCAGTGCAGCTAGTGAGGTCAATGTAGTGTAGCTAGTGATGTCAGTGCAGTGCAGCTAGTGAGGTCAGTGCAGTGCAGCTAGGAGGTCATTGCAGTGCAGCTAGAAGGTCAATGTAGTGCAGCTAGGAGGTCAGTGCAGTGCAGCTAGGAGGTCAGTGCAGTGCAGCTAGGAGGTCAATGTAGTGCAGCTAGTGAAGTCAATGTAGTGCAGCTAGGAGGTCAATGTAGTGCAGCTAGGAGGTCAATGCAGTGCAGCGAGGAGGTCAATGTAGTGCAGCTAGGAGGTCAATGCAGTGCAGCGAGGAGGTCAATGCAGTGCAGCTAGGAGGTCAATGCAGTGCAGCGAGGAGGTCAATGCAGTGCAGCTAGGAGGTCAGTGCAGTGCAGCTGGTGAGGTCAATACTGGCACTACGAAGACTTCTTTGAGGGAAGAGATCCACTGTGGGAGACTTTTCTCTTTAAATCTGGGTTTACAACACATTGATTTCTTACAGGATTGACTGGAAGGTGGGATGGAGAGGTGACAGACAGCAGAGATATGAAGAGTTATGAAATGCCCCCCTCCTCAAAATAAGAATTTGGGAGAAGGTTTGACTTTCACAACCTGAAAATACAGGCTAATTTTATGCTACAGTTCCCGTTGAGGAGAAGGAAAGAGACAGTGAGTCACAGGGAGCAGTAGTGAAGGCCACTCGCAGTGAATTGTGATATGGAGTCCCACCCAAGCTTGGCCCTTAGCGGCTGCCTGTCTGGGGCCATGGCTCTTCAAAGCGCTGCCACTCAGTTTTAGAAGAGGGAGTATTAGATCAGGCTGCTCTGTGGGATTCTTGGGAAGACAAAACGGAAAGATCACTGTGAAGTGTTTGGCCTGCTCACAGTCAGGACTCAGTAACTAGAGTGGCTCACTGCTGACCGGAAGTGCAGAGAATGCCCAGACTCAGCTGTGGGCCTGTCTGAAGATGCCCCTTTCCCTGCTTAGGAGTTGGGGAGATGAGATGATTGGCATGTGGTACTTCATGAGTATTGTTGATGTTGTTGTTATTTGTTTAAGTTAACATGAACTGCAGTAGGCTGAAAAGCACGTTGCTTCCTGTTCTGTTACTATAACAGAATGCCTGAGCCTAGGTGACTTATGAGGAAAAGAGGTTAATTTGGCTCATAGTTCTGGAGGGCAAAAAGTCCAAGTGGATGTCTCTGGCATCTGCTGGGCATTAAGTAGCAGGGCAGCAGTTTCGTGCAGAATAGGCAGAAACAGAAGTTCCACTTGGTAACAACCACTCCAAGTGTCCTTCCAGCCAGAACTCACTGGAAACAGTTAACTCATTCACCAGGCTTGGCTTCCAGGGCTCAGTGCTTCCTAGCTGCCCACACTTGGACTATATGGGGTACCAAGCCAAACCATCCCCACACCATAACAAGTGGACCTCCCTTCCCCCAGCTTACAGCTGAGGGGGAACTTGCTTATCTCTCTGATGCTGGGAGCTTTCAGGAGAGGCAGGAGGTCAGGGTCAGAGGAAGTGAAGGAGGAGGATGTGGTGTCAGGGTTCTATCACCTGGGCTGGGGCATACAGAGCATTGTGGGGTTCAGTCCGAAAGATACTTCCGGTGTAAGGCTCACGTTCTTCTCCGCCCTCCCACACTGCACACCACACACCAGAAGCACTGTGACCTCAGGCTACACCCACCTGGCTCAGCCTCCCTAGCTGCAGACCTAGGCTGCATTGAAAGGTTTCTCAATGCACTGCTCAGAATCTTTTTCTCAGGAAATGATTACTGGTTGGAGGGATGATCCAGTAAATAGGAACAAAAAATGCAGGACAGATCAGGGTGGGGGAAAAATGTAGTCCCTGAGAGAAACAGCCAGTAAAGGAACCACAGATGGAGTTACGTCTTTAAGACAGCCTGTCCCATTTGCATAGTCTCAAAAATAAAAATGGGAAGCGGGTCGTGGGAACATAATGACAGCTGTAGATGTGAAGGCTAGTGACCAGATTCTGCTCTGAGCCCATGAACGGGGTCACCCTTGTGTCTTAAGCATGCCTTATGTTGCGAGCATGTCCCTGAATATTTTCTTCCTTGGCCTTAACTTCTTGTAGAGACGCCAACTGATGCCCGACCCCAGCCCCACCCCACCCATGAGCCAGCATATGCTGTCTTCTGAGGATTTAGGGAAGCCAAGGAAGAGTTGGGGGTACGGTGGATGGATGTGAACTAGTGAGAAAGAACAAAATAATAACAGCGACAAAGGCGCTGTGCTATGGAGTCTGTCCGTTTGTGGGAATTTTTTGCCTGTGCATGTGTATACCTGTATGTGGTATGTGTGGAAGTGTGTTTGCATGTGCGGGTGCACTTGTGTGTGCAGGTGTGAATGCATGTGTGTGCAGGTGCCTGTGGACACCTAAGGCTGGTGTCCGAAGTCTCTCTCCATTGCTCTCCACTTCATCCATTGAGGTAGGGGTTCTCAGATGAACCCAGAGCACAATGATAGATAGGACTGGTCCATCTCTCCAGCTTGCTATAGGGATTCCCAGCATCCCCCTTCCAAGGGCCAGAATTACATGGGGCCCACTGAGCCGGCCCGAATGTATGTGGGTGCTGAGCATCAGATCTCCAGTCCTCACGCTTGTTCAGCAAGAACTTCATCCACTGAACCAAGGCCCCAACCCTCTAGGCGTTTTGAAGATGACCTGGTCTCTGGTTCTTGTTGTGGAGAATGGATTAAAACACATCTGAAAGCCCAGTAGTAAATAAATTCGGTTTCACAGCAACCATTTCACCATGTAAGATGAGTGTGGATATTTGTGGCAGATGGGCTGTGGTTATCACCAAGCTGTAATGACGAACGTTGGAAACACTCTTCTTTTGGTCCTGTTTAGAGAGAAATGGTTCTGGGAAATCCCCATCAGAGTCCATGCCTGTTGCACCTGAGTCCTTTAAGTATGAGGAGTGGAGACAAAGGCCCGGAGCAGAATGGAAAAGTTAATATAGACGTGTCTCCGTGTGGACAGGAGGCTGTTATTGGATGTATCCACATGTGCTGTCTCTGTGTGGTTTTAAGGTGTCACTGACATCTGGAATGAGTCGGTAAATGCCACAGACAAGTTCCCTAAAGCAATGGGCACCTGTAGAATATTGTGAGTTTAATAACCCGAGAACTCTTAGTAACACAAAATGCATTTAGAAAGATGTCTAAAATTCCACAGTAAACATCTCAGAGGTGGTCAAGATCTGAGTGCATCTTCTTTCCAGAACCATCTGTTTAGTGAGGTGGCATTCACAGGAGTGGAACCATGTGAAGTCACTCTTGTGCTCTCTGTCTCTGGGACCCAGAGCAAAGCCTATTCCACCAGAATTGATTGCTTTTAAAATAATTCCTGAAGACTCAAAGGTTGCATGTGGATTAGCCATGCCAGCGCTTCAGGAAGACGCCTGTCTTGACCTTAACTCTAATTCCTGCACGGGTGTAAGTGGTCTGTTGGGACCCAGAAGGGAATGCATGCTTCCTGCTAAGCAGCCCAAGCACTGGAAGCTTCCAGCTTCCTCAGCAAGCTTAGACCTAGAGATAGAGAACCTGTCCGGTGCTATTTAGGAGACCCCGACCTGGTTACACTAGCTTGTGGCTTTATGTTTTCCTTTTTTGCTTGTTGAAGTTTGAAAGTTAGACCCTACCGTACCTTGTAAGACATTGGTACTAGACCTGTGGGTGCCAGAGAAGGACACTGAGAGGCCTGTGGAGGGAGGAGACTTCCAGAGCTGGTCTACTGGAGCAGGCATCCTTCAGGACATCGGACTGTGTTTCATCTTCCTCTCACTTTGATAGTGGCCATTCAGTGTGATGAGCAAACAAATGCATACTGAGCATCTGGTGTGGGTTTAGTGTCTGTCTCTGCTTCAGATGGTAGGGGGACTGAGGACTGGGATATGCCAGCAGCTCCCTTAGGATGGCTTCCGTTGGAATTCAAACCTCACTGTCTTTGTCTCCTGAAAGCCAGAGGCTACTCTCTGGCAGTGGTCAGCCTGGGGCTTCTGCTGTGAACAAGTTAGCACTCTGCCTGCTTGCAGAGGCCAGTGGTCACCCCCCTCAAAGGAGAGTTGCTTGAAGGGAAAAATAACATATCATCTATGCATCCCCGGTGCCCATGTAGGGTCTAGGAGCAGGGTGATGAATAATCTGTTACGTGGTTCAGTGGAAATGACCGCAGATCATTTGTCGAAGTGCAGTATGCAAATCTGTTATTGTTCCTTAGGCCAAGGACTCTGGATGTGGAAGAAGTTACCAGTATAAATAGCCTCAGACAAGAGCTGACTGTAAAGGAAAGCTTTATTTCAGTATTTGGTTTCAGCCTGTAGTGGAAGCATGTGGAACTTTCACACGCAGCAATTAGGAAGACAAACGTCCCACTATGCAAACAGCAAGAAGATATGGCTGCCGCCACATGTGGCACTGCTGTCCCCAACCCTGGGAAGACATACAATACCAAGATAACAGCAGGGGACAGGGAGGGGTCCACTCTTCTTGTCCGCTGTGCAGTACAAATACCTTCTCTTCCGGAAATCAGGAACCACTTGTTGTCTGTCTTCTTAACCCTCTAATTACAGCCATGATGAAGCTGTCACCCACCCTGCCAGGACCAACAGGGAGGCTTCCTTCCTCCCTGCATGCATTTGTGCAAGCACTTCACATCACATTGACAAATATGCAGTCTCCTCAGGGCCTGGGCTCTTGCAGGTCTCTGATGCTCAGAATACTTCCTGTGCTTGCTGGGGTTTTCTGTTTGTTTGTTTTTTGCTCTGTGGTATGGCTGGGCAGGCATCTGAAGTGTTGCTTTCCCATGTGTTTGTTGTCTTAGAAATATTTCCTTTGTAAGAAGTTATTTTTAAAGCAAATGATAAAGAAACCACGGAGATCAAAACCTAGGAGTAAGGCTAAACCTGAGCTCTAAATCTCAGGAGGCTTTGTGTCTTAGAAACTACCCCCCCCACCCTCACACACACATCTAGGCATCCCACTAGGCCCCTCCATCCCCCTCTCTTTATTTGTTTTAATGTAGTAAGAGATCAAGATTAGTTGGCGCATATTAAGCAGAATTCTCCAGAAGAGCAAAATCAATAGAATACACACATACACTTTTGTATGCACACATACACACATGCATGCACACATATTATCCTCCCTCACGGTGGGACTAGGTTGTCCAACAGTGGTTGGTGGCATCCCAGAGAGGTGGAGAATATGGTAGTTTTTCAGACCAAGAAGCTGAGCAGCTCACAGTCCCAGCCCAGAGTGCCAGGCCTGGAATTTCCCTGGTGAAAGGAGGAAGAAGCTGGAGTCTGATGGGAGCAATGACCCATAGATATACAAAAGGAAAGAAGGTTTGCACATGTGTGTGGACGCTGCCTTCCTCCAAGTGCTTTCCATCTGCCTATCAGCCTGTTGGGTGGTGCCACTCGCATTGAGGGTGGGTCCTCCAACCCTCTCCTCACTATCTCACCTGCCAATGCTCTTTAGAAATGCATGCCCCCTGCCCCCCCCACACACACACACACACGCACGCACGCACGCACGCACGCACGCACGCACGCACGCACGTGTTGTTTTACCAGTCCTAAATAGATAGCTCTTAATCCTGTCAACCTGTCAACAAGAGCAGCCCTCACAGTTGGTACAGATGCACAGCTACTTAAGAACTTGTAGAGAAATCCAACAACAGATTTAATACTGTTAAGAAAATGGACTTAATTCTCAGGTTAAAATATAATAGGCCAGCCTTTCCAAGATGACCATTGAATGACATAGGATTGACTGTAACTCTTCGGATGAGCTAGCCAACTTTGGGCAAGATATAGTCCCCTTGGGGCCTTGGGTTCTATGCTGAGGAATGGTACGGTGCTGCCCACCTCATAATGCTTGGGAGAGTTTATGTGGAATGGATGTGCAGGGCCCAGTATGAGCAGCAAAATTTTGCAAGGGAAAAGTCATGGTTTTCAGGCTCAGAGAGAGCTTAGAGTTAGTACTCAACACCACTGCTTACCACATCATCCCTCCATTCTTCAGCTCCCTTGCCTACACAGGGATAGAGCCACTCATATACAAGCCTGATACATCAGACAAGGCACTGAGTGTAGGAAACTGATGTCACTGGGCAATGGCAGGCTGCCGATAGAGAATAGTGTCTAGAGCTGCACTGTATCTGCCTAGCCTTTTAGATCATTTTGGAAAGAGGATGTTGTCTTAAATTTTATTTTTCTACAAAGCTTTCTTGGGTTGGAGTTGGAATTCAGTGGTAGAGTGCTTGCCTAGTTATGTATAAGGTCCTGGGTTCCATCCCAAGTATGCACACAAGCACACACACACACACACACACACACACACACACACACACACACACACACACACGAGAGAGAGAGAGAGAGAGAGAGAGAGAGAGAGAGAGAGAGAGAGAGAGAGAGAGAGAGAGTTGTGTTCTAAAATATCCAGTATACCTGAAGTTATCTTAACCGATGATAGCTTTACTCCCCTGCAGGGGCCTCTTAATAAATATGTTTAACAGAAACTAATCAATATGTAAATATAGTTGCAACTGTAAGAATAAGGTGTAATTGTAAACGACCTTTGTAAAAATTTCCCTCCTCTCTACCTCCTTCCTTCTCATCTTTTTGTTCTTTCATCCTTTCTTTTTCCTTCCCTTTATATCATTAAAACCTAAGGCTCCTACCCTCCCCTGACCTCAGCCAACTCACATGTTCTTTGTAACCAGACATAGTCTTAGCTGTTGGGAATTTCTTGGGAAAATTGTTTCACATATTTCAAACCTCGGGCCGTACAACTCCAGGGAAGTTGCCAAGTCTGACCATCATGGTAGGATTAAAAAAAAAATTAAAGAGCAGAGAAGGAAGTACACCTTGCCACCTGGTATATCAAGGCAGATAAGGAAACCAAAGCCCATCTGGGTGGGGCTGAGGGCGTGTAGGCATCTCCAGCACACTGTGGGAGGAGCCAGCACAGGACACCTACCGCTGTCTCCCAGTATCCTGGGGGTTTAGGAACAAGAGCTCAGGGACCCTAACTAGGATTCAGATGTGGAGGAAGAGCCAGTGCCTCTCGGGCTGGCAAGTTCCTCAGTTCTGTGGTCAGCCTGTGAGATGAACTGTGATTGGGCAAGTTTGGGTCACAGTGAATGAGTGGCTGCTGATGTGTGCCTTCTTGGTATGAATTACGGCAATTATATTATCTACACCAATTTCTGTGAGTGGTCCGTTGTGAAGAATGACTGCACTAACAGTTATCTGCTGTCAGTACGGTAGTGAGCCGACAAGCTGGGCCGGGCGTGAGCTGAGAGTGTGTTGATGATGAGGCGCGGGAAGGAGCCATCCGGGGTACTTGGTACCTGATGTGGACACAGACCTGAAGAAGAACTGGAGTGATTTGGGGAACGAGGAAGAGGAAGAAAGAAGGAAAGACAAAGGAAGATTGGGAGGGAAAGAGAGCACTTTAGTACCATTTCACCTTTTGTTCTAAAGCATGGCAGGAAATTGAATAATGTCCTGAATTTTCCTACTTTTGCGCTATTTTCTACAGCATTCCAGCCATGTCGTTTTCTTGCAGCAGACCAGAAGGACCTGCACACTTCACATTAGCTTCTGCATTGCTGAGTCTTCTGGGACGAAAGCCATGGGGAGTGGGGGAATCAATAGGCTTGAGAGCGAAGCAGGTCTAGGTTTTAACTCCTCATCCTGCTTCCCAAACAGCCTTGGGAAAATGGCTGGATCTCTTTGAAGTTCATTTTGCTCCTTTCCAGGAGGTAAAAGTATTTACTATTGGGAGCCCCTGTCCAACCGTCCCTGGTTTCACATGATCTGGATTAAGGGGACATGTGAAGGGAGTGATTGGTCTGTCTCATTCATGGACCCATCTTTGAATGGGCAGGTGGGTCTGGATGGATAAGTCAGGACAATTATAAAACATTTACGATAATACATGGAAGGAGCCTCTACCAGAGTCTGAAATGGGCCAGGCACCTGAAAACATTCTGCTGTTGGTGGAAGACTTGTCTTCTGTCTTCATCCTTCAGGACCCTTTGACTCTGAATCTAATATGGGTAAAAATCTCCCTTTTTCTGCCAGTGGCAACAGTAGCAGGCTGGGACTTCGGAAATGCCTTTATGAGGATTTAGTCTATCATGCCCAGGAGCTATCTCCTCAGGAGAAGATGAACAAAAACCAAACCAGACAAACGAACAGACAACCCCCAAAATTAAAAAATAAAATAAAAAAATAAAAGACCACCACCAACAACCAACCAACCAACAAACAACAACAACACAAATACCAAGGAACAACTGGCTAAGAGAATTTCTTTCTCTTCTCCATCCCTATAGCACTGTCGGTCTAGTCTTGTCCTGTCCTACCTCGTGTTATGATGACATGTACATGTGGCCAGAGGCTGGATTTAGCAGAGAGGTAGTGCTTGCTGAATGAACAGACGGGTGAATGAATGAATGAATGAATGATGAATGAATGAATTGAAGACATACTTTAACTCCAAGCTGATTCCTTGTGTCTGCATTCTGCATCTTGCTTTACTATCTGCACCCATGTCTAGTGCAATATTTTGTGCCAAGTGGGCCATTAAACTCTAGGTAAATATTTGTTAGATGAATAAATGAATGCCCTGAAGGGCCCTGGAGAAAAGCCAGGAAGACATTCCTCTGGTAAAAGGAATTTGTAAAGAGGCAGGCAAGGGCTGGGGTGCCGGGTGGGGGGTGGGGTTGTGGGGAGGAAGGAGAGAGTTCTCCAGGCTAAAGGGAGTGGAGGCAGGGAGGCTACCTCTGAAGACTCAGAAGTAGCAGAAAAAGAAGCATGTAGAGGCAGAGAGAGAAATCACTCACCAGGCACAGAGCTCTGACCAGGCTGGGAAAGGCCTGTATCTTGTAGGAACAGAGCCGCTAGGTGGGAGGAGGCCCCTGGAGGCAGAGGAGAGCAGGAGTGGTTTGGCAAAGGTAATGGGATCTCAAGGTTCTGGATCTCAAGCCCTCACCCACCCCCACCCCCACCCCCTCAATCCCCGTTGCCACGGCGTGTCTCCATGTGTCCGCCACAGCTCCCACTCATGTGTTGTGTTTTCATCCACTTCCCCTTCATCTCACCCCACTGTGGGACTTCTACCCCAAGATCATCCCCCACCACCCCTCCCACACCTTCCTGCTGCTGCCACACTGGCTCCCTGTCCTGCTGCAGCCTCTGACTCCCTTGGCACTTCCCCTCCTGAGTGGCCTGGCCTTGCCACGCCTTCTCTCTGCTCTTGGCTCTGCTGATTCTCTCCTTGCACCTTGCACGTCGATGTTCTTGCCAGGCTCTTCAGAGACCCCCTGTCATGTCCTGTGCTTCAGCGTCTGCAGCAGCCATGTGCTTGTGGAGCTTCCCTTCAGAGGAGCCCAGGCCCAGGCTTTCGTCTGGACTGCAGACCTCTCGGACTTGGACTTGGCTGTCCCATTGCTGCCTCTTTCCAACAGTGAAAGGCAAGGGCCGCTCACTGCCGTCGGCCTGGCTTGTTTCTCAGATGATTTGCTGGGTTGTATGAAAGGAACCGCTCTCTATCCTACTGCCAAGGCCATAGACCATTCTCCTTCCTCTGCCGGGTCAGCATCATGCCCTCCCTCTTTCTCTGCTTAGGGACAGTTCTTTCCAAGGTCTACTCATTGGCTCCTCAACATCTGCTGCCAAATCCATTTCCTCAAATCCATTTCCTCCATCTCCACTGATGTGGCTGGAGCTCAGGGTGTTCACATCACTGATCCAGCTTCCTGATGGATTGATCTCGCTACCACTCACCTTCCCTTACCCCCGCCCCTCACCCTCTAACCCAGCTTCACACCCACACTGGAATACTCTTTCTGGCCAACCCACTGGGTCCTGCATCGATCCTGTTTATTCTTCCTTCCCTTCCATGCAAAGGAAGGGTTAGCTTCTTCTAACTGTCGATTTCCTGAGCCCTGTTGATTTCTCCGAGTTAGTCTCTAGCCACTTCGGGATACACCACCACCCCCCACTGCCCCCCACCCCAACCGAAATACCAGCATCTGCCCTAGCCAGCCGATGGGGCCAGTCCCGCTCTTGTTCCTTGTCTGGCTTCGGCAATACCTTGGTCTGTGTGTCATAGGCCAGTAGACTGTGGGTCCACAAGGCAATCCTTGTGGCTGTTGTGTTCCATGTCTAGGTGGTAGATCCACACTTCAAGCAGGTGCAGTGTAGTATGGTACAGGAAGTTATTTATTTTCTTGTCTCTAGGACATTTAGCCTTGTGGTTAAATTATACTCCCCTGTGCCTACTATTACAGGGCCCTAGACAGAGCGACTCAAGGCCAGCAGTGATTGGCCAAAACCCGAGAAAGGACAGAATGAGCCAGGCTAGTCCCACCTTCCAAAAGCTGGGAAATGCCACTCTAGTCATCCTTCTTACACATCCTCCTGCCACGTTCCAGCTGTCTCCTCCTTTGTGTCCCACAACAGAACGGATGACGTGAGTTTTTGTCTTTCACTAAGCCAGAGCTCGACTGAGCGCCTGCTACATCCTAGTATACAGTAATCGTGGAATTTCAGATAGTACCTTTTGTGGCCGTAAGAAACAAGGGGGTGGGGGTGCTAGACCCAGTGTGAGAATCACCTAACCGGGCCACACGCTGTAACTGGCATCCATGTCCCCTAGGAGAAGCATCTTCTCCACACTGTCCAAATGTAGGCTCTGTTCAACCACCCTGTCACCTACCTGAGTAGGACATCTTTGTCTAAAACTCACGGGAGAGACCCAGTAGGCTAAAAGTGACACAGATGGCAAAGAACAAGATAAATGAGGTTTGCTGTTTATCAAGTATATGAGGATAACATATAAACAAAGACATTCATACACACACACACACACACACACACACACACACACACACACACACACACACACACGCAATCCCCAAGAGAGAAAAGGCCCAGGGAGGAAGTGGAAAGAGTCATGGTCTGGGAAGAATGTCTAGAGGAACCAGACTCCAGAGAGCTGGCCAGGTAGCAGTTAGAAGGCAGATAGCTCACGGGTTAACTTGATGTATCCAAGGACCAAAGGAAAGGCCAGTGTGGCTGAGCTGTAAGAGAAAAGAGGGACATACATGGGATGGGAAGGAGGAGCCAGAGGCAGTTCACACAGCTTTCCAAGCCCTCTGAGCAGTGGTGTGCTGGTGTAACCAAAGCTGGGTATTTACTCAGTAAATACTTGCTGAATGGAAGACTCTGAGTGCGCCTGTATGCAGCATCAGTGGCCCAGGACAGAAGTACCACGTGGCCCCAGTGCCCTCTAGTGACCACAAACTCCAGTTCAGGGCTCTTTGTGACCTCATCACTTTTAGACAATCTCTCCATAGTTCATCTTCAGGCCCAGCCTGAGGAGCTAGAAAATTCTGGCAATTTACAGGGAAATGTCCTGTTAACTCTTCTGTAAGTGAAGCTCATTCCATAAAAATGGTCTCTGAGACAGATAGAGGCCATTACAGAAAACCACAGCCAGTGAAATTCAGAGTGATGGAGCTCGGTCCCAACTGATACGTCTGCAAAATAACTCGTGAACCTAAGACTCTGGGAACACTGTGAAAGAGGAGGTGCAGAGATTGGAAGAGCTAGAGGATCAGGGAATTTGCTGTGAGATTGCATCTCCTAGGCATGTCAAAAATCTCACCAACATGGCAGCCTAAACATGAGCTGAACCAGGACAACGATAGACGTGTAACGTGGATGGTGGGCAAAGCTCATGAGGCTTCAACCCTACACAAAGAACTGCGGGCAACTGAGCAATGCTGAGAGAGGGAGAAATAGCCTTCCTCAGGGAACAGCACACCAACTGGTTATTCAATACCAGTGGTCACCATGAAAACATGCTTACAAGTAACATTATACACAGCCTGAGCAGCTTATATTTAGGAATATATATATGTAACAACAGTAAATAAGAGGCCATGAATTTGAAAGAGAGCAAGGAGGGGTAGGTATGAGGGTTTGGAGAGAATAAAGGGAAGGGGGAAATTGTGTAATTATAATTACCAAAAAAAAAAAAAAAACCAGAGAAATTTAAAAAACAAAACAAAACAAAAACCTGCTGAGCCCCACAGCTGATGCACACCAGGCCTTCATTTCTTCCTCTAGTTTCGTACCCAAACCGTTTTCAAAGAGTATACACAGAAGGCCTCATTTCTCAAGACAATGCAGAGAAACTGTGCAGGTGAGATGTATTAGCAAGAAATCTCTGGGACGCTGCTCATCCAGCCCTTTGCAGCAGTTTGGCTGCTGTGGTCTGAAAAGCCCACGGCTCGGGCTGCACCGGGGCCCCGTGTACATCTCCAGCCCCCGGGAGTGTAGGCAGTCCCCTTGCAGACACACTGCAGTGTACCCAGAAGCAGGACCCCACCCCCGCTGTCATGGTCCGCTTCCATTTGGATGGCAACCCATTCTGGGCCCATTAAGCTAATCATGCTACAAATCCTGAGCTGTCATCTCCTTGTGTGGCTGCTCCAGGACTGATTGAGAAACCTGTTTTCACCCAACTTCCCCGGGAAAAGCCCCCACTGACTGCAGCCCCTTTGCAAATGTGTGCCTCAGTAAATCAAAAGCGGCAGCAGCGGGCTGGCATTTGTGAGAGACGGAATGGCAGAGGGCGAACCCGACCTGTCCTTCCCCCATTTCCCAGAAAATCCCCCGATGCAAATGTACAGGCTTATCTGAAATACTCTCAGGGCTAGGTCTCCTCCAACTTCCTTGTTAGGGCGTTCTCTGGACCAGTGACTCTTTGACTCCAAAGCCTGGTTGTGCGTTTCCATTACTCCTGTCACCCTCCACTGAGCCAAGGAAAGGAAGCTGGCTCTCCTAGATGTTTACAGGGTGCCTCTCCGATTGTCACTTACCCAAGTAGAACATATGCCATCTTTCATTTTTCTACATTAATCAGTCCCCAAATTCCTTTACGCTTGCTCCTCTGGTGATTCTATCCCGATGGCTTATTCCTGGAGCCGTAAATCCTGGGTTGCACAGCCTTCCAGCTGCAGCCAACAAAGCCCTCAGGTCTTGTGGATTCTCACATCAGGTCACAGCCGTGTTTCCGCAAGAGCTTCCTGTCTTCATCTGCTGATCTGCAAATACAGTCTCACCTGTGAATTTATAGTTCAACCTTAGAAGCATCCCAAATTAAGATACAGATTGTCACCAGCCTGTGAGGGTGTGGGGCACTCAGACTGTGGGGTTACAAGGAGCTCAGACTGGGAGGGTGTAGGGAGCTCAGACTGTAGGGGTGTAGGGAGCCCAGACTGTAGGGGTGTAGGGAGCCCAGACTGTAGGGGTGTAGGGAGCTCAGACTGGGGTGTGTGTGGAGCTCAGTTTTCTTGTACACATCACTGAGGTTTTCAGTCACACAACCTTCCTTTTCTGTAAAATATTTTAACAAAGAGTTTTGAAACAGAAACACATAGACTTTCATGCACCAGAGTTCCACCCCTTGAACAATACAACACAGGCTGAGTAAAAACATTGTTTCCATCTGCAAAAGGCTTAAAGACGCCGGAATGCCTGTTGTTGGGAAATTGTGCATTAATAAATAATTTACGCCTTGGGAAACTCATGCACCGAGACCAAGCTTTAGTTAAGTGAAGGAAAAGAAACATAGATGCATGTGTACAGATGTGAAAAAAAAAAAATCCACCTATGAGACAGCACCCAGAGCTGCTGGTGTGGTGCCACACAGCTGCTGTCCCAGCACTTAGGAAGCTGAGGCAAGAAGAGGGATGATTGTGAGAGACACTGCCTTTAAAAAAAGTAAGAAAAAAAGAGAAATTACTTTAAAATTCAAAAAGCAAACTGCATTGTGTGTGTGTGTGTGTGTGTGTGTGTGTGTGGCCATTTTTGAGGACTTTTATTGTAACTAGTCACAGAGAAAAAGTTACAAAGAGTCACACAAATCTATTACTGGCCCGTTTTTCCTGAGGTAGGAGACTTTTAAAATGACACATTTAAAAATGACTGCATTTCCTGTTTCACCAGTAAGTGTGCACTACCTCTGAGTTCCTGAGCTCTCTGTAGAGTGTTAGCTTTGCTATGCGCTTCATCTAGAAAGATGATGTTGTCCCACTCATGCTCTCCAAGAGCCCCACTGTCCCCCAGGCTGCTTCACACACAGAACAGCCTTCCCAGGGCTCGTTCCAGAATTTGATTTCCCCAAGACCATGATGGCTTTGCCATCTTTTCAAGGCTAAAGTTCTCAGCAGGTATGGCTTCCTCAAGGCCAAGTTCTCCTTGTACCCTTTGGCCCCTTAACCCTCTCCTCTCCTCTCCTCTCCTCTCCTCTCCTCTCCTCTCCTCTCCTCTCCTCTCCTCTCCTCTCCTCTCCTCTCCTCTCCTCTCCTCTCCTCTCCTCTCCCCTCCCCTCCCCTCCCCTCCCCTCCCCTCCCCTCCCCTCCCCTCCCCTCCCCTCCCTCCCCTCCCCTCCCCTCCCCTCCCCTCCCCTCCCCTCCCCTCTCCTCTCCTCTCCTCCCCTCTCCTCTCCTCTCCTCTCCCTTCTGCCAGAGGTTCTGTGTTCAGTTTCCAGCAACCACATGGTGGCTTACAACCTTCTATAATGAGATCTGGTGCCCTCTTCTGGCGTGCAAGCATACATATAGGCAGGACATTATATACATAATAAATAAATCTTAAAAAAAAAAAAAGATAATTCCAAAAGAAAAAAAAAAAAGCTAAGGATGAAGACCCAGCCTTCCAATCTTGGCTCTGAGGAACCAGAGACAAGAGGATCCCTGGAACTCACTGTCCAGTCAGCCTTACCTACTTGGATAGCTCCAGACCAGTAATAGATTGTCTCCAAGCCAGGCATATGTCAACAAAGGAACAACACTCAAAGATGACCTTTGTCTCCACAGTACATGCACATGCATACATCCACACACACGTGCCCACATGGACGTGCATGTATATACATACATACACACACACACACACACACACACACACACACACACACACACACACGTGCATACTAAAATACAAGGCTCAGGAGTGGTAACTTACATCTATAATCTCAGCATTTGGGAGTCTGAGACAGGAAAATTGCTTTGAGTTCTGAGACAGGCTAGGCTACAGACTAGTATGGTATCTTAAAAGCAAAGGAAGATCCTCTCTTGACAATAAACTGATTGCTTTGTAATTTTATGAGTAGCAATGTGGCAGGAGTATTTTCCTGTCCTTAAAGATAATGATAGCACTAAGCATAGAACTTACTTTATAGAAAAGAAAGCATTTCATTTTAGTTTATTCTTATAGTTTATCTTATGTCCACCCTTTACATTTTTTTTTTTTATCTTTTAGAACCTTTGTGTTTGTGTGTGTGTGATGTGTGTGTTGTTGGGGGCAGAGAACATGTTTGTACCATGAAAGTCAGAGGTCAACCTTTGGTTGGTACTTGGAGATGGGGTCTCCTGCTGCTCAACCCTTCATAAGTCAGGCTTATTGGCCTCAAGTGTCTGGGGATTCTCCCACATCCAGCTTTATGTGGCTTCTAGAAATCTGGGCTCAAACCCCCATGCCCCTTTATCCATCTCCCTGGCTCCATTTACTTTTTTATTCTACCCTTTGTGTGTCTCTCTCGGTCTCTTCTCTGACCTCAAACATGCTTGTTTTCTCTTTAAAGGTTATTCTTTCATACACATGAACCCTTCCATTGTCATAATGCTTTATGTTGGGGAGCATTCTTAGTCTCATTTGATAAGTTAAAGAGCTGAGACCCAGAAAGATTAGTTGATCTGCCTGAGGTCTCACAGTGAGGGACAGAGTAGGGTGTTGACTCTAGATGGTCTCACTCCAGAGGCAGTCCCCTGGACCACAGGGTGTGGAGAGTATGCACAGTTCCAGGAGTACCCCACCTTGACTCAGTGGGAAGTTTTGCACTAATTTTTTCTTTCAAGCTTCCAAGAATCAAACTAATAACTCTGCTATATGATAATGTCAGTTCCTTAACTTCAATATATATATATATTGGAGGGGCCTGCCTGACGAGAATGAATGATAGATCCAGGTCCTGAAGACCAATGCCTGCTTCTGCTTCTAACTTGTTTTATAACCTTGAGGAAGCCATTTAATAGTTCTGTATCTCCTTTCACCAATTGACCAAGTAATGAAGGAGAACTAAATGACCCTAAAGGCCTACTCCATGTTTTAAAGGGGAAGTGGACTAAAGATGTAGCTGAGTGGGTAGAGCGCTTGTCTAGCATATTGGAGGCCACAGATCCAGGCCCCAGCACCACATGGACCCAGTGCAGTAGTGAATATCTATAATCCCCACAGTAGCAGTAGGATCGGATGTTCAAGGTCATCCTTGGCTACATAGCAGCTTCATGAGATGCCTGAGAACTTATCTGAGAAAGAAAGAACAAAGATAAAGTGAAAAGTATCAGCTGATTCAAGAATGAAGTCCTTCATCAAAGAGAGAAATAGATCATGGAGACATATTGGGAGCAGTTGGTGCCAATAGCTTTATTGCTAGTTGAGGTGATGTTGGAGGCAACTAAATATTTTTATGACTTCTTAAAATTATCATGTGATCTGTCCCATGACCATGGCCGCCAGGAAGTGCACTATAGTGGTTTTTGAAACATGTCTGGAAGGCCAAGGTAATTATAGTCGGTTCACTGGAGCATGACAAATGGCCTCTCAACGTGAATTCTTTTATATGAAAGAGGAAACTTCCATGACAACAGCCCTGGAACTTAATTACAGGCTCCAAGTTTGAGGAAATGGAGACAGTGGATGGCTGCAGTGAAGAGAGCAAAGACAATAGCGGTGAGCCACCTGGGAAGAACAGGGACAGGGAGACATCACAGTGACACAGTAATAGCAGCCCGCCTCATCAGGGGACTTGATGCAGAGCACAGTTCTCTCCTGGGAGCATCACATAAGCACTCTTAGTGAATCCCCATGACACCCTAATACTCAGTGTAGGAGACAGAAGGATCTGTGTGTTTCATGCCACTCAGCAGGGCTTGTCTGCAGAAGGCAGAGCATAGATAGATCACATAGATCCTTTAGATAGCATCTCACTGCATAGATCTGCCTGTCCTGGAACTCACTATATAGAGCAGACCACCCTGAAACTCATAGATACCTCCAGCGGCCTCTGCCTCCGGAGTGCTGAGATTACAGGCATACATCACCTCTCCCGGTCTCAAAAATGTCTTCATGTATTTAACATGTATGCGTTTGTTTGAGGTTTGGGGAGGCATCTGTGCTCACCATTGTCTCACTAGTGCATCTCTGGTTTGTGTCTGAAGGCCTGGTATATGATGGCACCTTTCTAAAGGGCTGGTAGTGCCAAAGTAAGTGAGCCAATGCTCCTGCTTTAATGGAGTTTGACAAATTATGGGGTGAGGCCAGTCATAAAAAAAAAACAATCAATAAATAATCTCTATGGTAACAGAAGCTATGAAGAAAATCAAGCCACATGATATGAGAGGGACTGGGTTAAGGGCAAGTCCCCTAGGAGGTGACATTTGGGCTGAGCCCTACATGATGGAGCAAATGAGCCATGTCAAGACCTATTAGTGAGCAGTTTATGAAGATAGTCCGCAAAGGCCCACACTCAGCAAGGCTTTATTTGTTCTAAGAACACAGAGGCTGGTGTGACAGGGTGAGCTGTGGAATGGGGAGATGCATGAGGTGGACTCAGAGGAGGCAGGCCGCAGATGGAGCAGGCCACCGCAGGCCACAGCGAAGTCTGTTCCACACACAGAGGGAAGAGGTTGACGGGTTCTGGACCAGGGGCTGCTGAGTTCCTCAGTTCTGTGGGCAGCTTGCTTTATCTCTGAGCTGTGTTGACCTCAGGAGGCAAGTACAGAGGAAAACTTCACAGAGCTTTCAGGGCAGCCTGTGTGAAAGTTCATGGGGCTGCAGTGTCTTAGGAAAAGCCACCCTTGGTTGTTCTGAGGGCAAGACTGACATTCCTAGTGAGGCTGTCTAATTTAAACTGACCTGAGGTAAGAGCATCTTAGATCTAAGCCAAACTCAGGGCTGTAGCCACACAAGGGGGTTACTTCCTTTGCCTCAGAACTTCCCTTCAATCCACAGAAAGTAGTGCTGAGGTATTGAATGAGCTTGACCACATTGAGACTGGAGATTGTACTTATCTCATAGAATAATCTCACCTGAAATAATAAGAGGTTACAGGTAGATTGCTTTTCTCCCTACCTATAATGTCTTAGGTAGTGTCTCAGGGATTTAATTTCTGTATATGTGTCTGTGGATGTGTTCCTGTGTGTGTGTGTGTGTGTGTGTGTGTGTGTGTGTGTGTGTGTGTGTGTGTTCAAGTATGTGTGTGCAGTTGCCTGTATGCCTGTATTAATTTTTATTTATCATTGAAAACTTTTTTTGGAGATGTTATCCACAGCCAAGCATATAAGACCCAGCTTTTCTGGTGAAGAGGCATGGGGTGGATGGTTAAGAATTTTATTGTACACTCAGCAAGTTAGTTTGTTTGATTTAAAAGGTCTTTTATAAACATTCATGCTAACATTTAACATTGATTTATGGTGCAAATAGGATGAAATGAACCAGCTATTTGGGCTAATAGCTCATTATTATGAAACATTATTTCTTACTTTGGCACAGGTATTAAGAGTTAATGCCAGCAAGCTGGGGAGATGGCTCAGAGGTTTGGAGTACTGGTTACTCTTGCAGAGATCCTGGGTTCAATTCTCAGCATGCACGTGGTGGCTGACAATCACCCATAACAGGGGGTTTGACACCCTCTTCTGACCTCTGTAGGTACCAGTCACACACGTGATGCGCATACACACATGCAGGTAAAACATTCATATACATAAAATAATAAATAAATATGAAAAATGTTTAAAGAGTTAATGCCAGCACTTGTCTGGTCACAATACAAACTGTCAGTGCACTGTGCTCTCATGCACCCCTGTTTCTAAAGGGTACATACACAGTGACGTTTGAGCCCAGGAGGTGATGAGCCAAAGGAACAAGATAGTCATTGTAAAATAAAATTTTTATCTAAACCAGCATAACTGAGTAGGATTTGGGGGGAAATTTTATCACTTTGGAGTTGGTATTGATCAATAAATGGCACATTTTGTTTCTCGGGAAGAAAAACTTTCTCAGATGTTAATTCCCTCCCAAATCAGGAAAGACCTTAGAGAACAGAAGCCCAAGGATAGGGCAGGACAGAGCAGCTGGGGGGTGTGGGGTGTGGGGAGCACACAGCAGGCCTTGTTTACCTGCAGATGCTAAATTAGAAAACTCAGGCTTCCTTCTGAGCCTCATGTATCCTGGGACAAACTCTCCTCCCCTGGCTGTCTAGGCCCGTGTGGGCTTCCTTGGGCTCATGGCTGTGAGTGCATAGGACACAAACTGTAAGGGAGAATGGGCTGTGGTCACCCAGGCCAGGAGCTGAGGGAGCAGCCATGGCCTCCTCTCGCCTGTTTCTGAGGGGGATGAAGAACAACACGATCCTCTCCTGTAACTCTCTCATCCACTTGCATTTGCTGTGAGGCTTCTGGAAATGTGCTAAGCCACATGCTGACATTAATTCCAGAGCTAATGCAATCCCCATCGCGCCATCAAGGCCACTGCCGTCAGACCCGGGAGTTCAGGAGGGCAGTGGCTTTGGCTGCGCAACTTTCCACATCTAATATTGCATGCTCGCCACTTTGCATCCTGCCCTCAAGTCTTAATAAATGGACTAAAGATCTGCCTGGAAACTGTGAGATAAATTATGTGTTTATTATGCCAAGTTGAGTAAATATATATTTGAAAGGATCACTAGAGAGTACAATTGAGTTAATTACTTTAAAATCTTTTTTTTTTTTTTTTTTAATTTACGGGATTCTGAAAACTGTTAAGCTGTTTATTCTGTCATAGTAGTGATCCAAAGATGATGTTGTTGTTGGGCCCATCAGTTATCCATGCACGTTCTGCCTCTGTGCCTGGAACCATTCTGTTCATGAGTGGAGAGGCCCCTGGGGTTGGAATGTGAGTCCAGCTGACAGGCTGTTCTTCCTCTAGGGAAGACATGGACTGGCAGGTTGACATGCAGTCTGACGTGATCTCTCTCTTCATTCTAGATGCTGAGGAATACCAGCCTCCGATATGGAAATCATACTGTGAGTACCAACGACACAAAAATCTCTGCAAGTCTTTAACCCACCTGCCTTCTTGAAGGATCCTTGCTGGGGTGCAGTGCACATGGGTAGTCCCATAAGCAACCCCCCAGATCCCAAGCTCTTCTTCTCACTGAGGAGAGAGATACCTGTCAGAGAGGGTGAACTCTGCACTTGTCCCCAACCAGAACCTCTAAGAACCACTGACCTGTGTGATCCATGTTAGGACTGCTCCAGAGGGGAGGGGACCTTCTGACTTTCAGTCTGGGGGCATATTTTCATTTTGGGGGCGTTTGGTCAGCAAGGTTGAATGTATTGACTTCCAGGATTTATGCCCTTTGCTCATCACTCCAGGGCTGTAACAGCATTTTGACAGGAACTGTTGAAAAATGAACACACAGTGAAGACTGTCTGACCACTCGGGGTGACTCCTTAGAAGCATAGATCATGGCTGACCAGCAGCTCCTGTCATGAAAGCAGGCAATGGTCATTACCTCAGGCTCTCTTTCTCTCTCCTTGGCATCATGTATCCCTCCCAGAATTCTGTGAGGAGAAGAAAGGACTGTGGCAGGATGGAGCCCATCATGGCCAAGGCAGGTGTTCCTGCAGACTCGCTGCTCGGTAGCAATCCTAAGTGCTGCTGTCACTATTGATAGCATCCTTGCTGCTGTTGTCCACTGAGGACCTGCCCTGGGCTCCTAGCTGCTGACTCTCAGGTTCACAGATAGGCACAGATACTGTTATCTCTGCCTCGTCTATAAGGGAACCACAGCTCAAAAGGGGTGGAGGCTTCTCCAAAAGCGGTGGGAGGCATTCAGAAGTAAAGTCCAGGTGCCCAGAGGCAAGCCAGCTCTGAGCCTGCAGGCAAGCATTCAAGACTTCTTCTCTACCTGTTTAAAATCATAAACTGAGCACAGTGATGCACACCTGTAATCTTAGCACTCTGGAGGTAAAGCCAAATGGACCTCTTTGAGTTCTAGGCCAGTCTTGTCTATACCGTGAGTTCTAGAACGGCCAGGTCTACATAGTAAGACTCTGTCTCAAAAATTAAAGTCTCAGATTTTCTATGTATATGTCTGTCTGCTTACCATTGTAGTCATGTGTCAGATAATGGGACCTCCACCAAAAATGGACTGGGCCTATGAGAACATATACTATCAACATGGGCCGTATAGCACATGTGTGTGCCAGGCTGTACCATCTAGGTTTGTGTTAATTATACTCTGATGTTTGCACAACCACACATTGCCTAACAAACATTTCTCAGCATGTATTCCTATCATAAAATGATTAGAGGGTATATGGACGTTATACATACACACATATGTACATATTTGTTCTGACAATATGGAGGTGCATAAACCTGAACATTCGCGGGCCTTAGGAGATGGCCCAGCCAGCACCCTGCTTGCTTCTCAAACTTGAGAACCTGAATTGAGAATGCCAGCTCCCATGTAAAAGCAAGGTTGCCCATGCCTCTAATCCTAGCACCAGAGTGGAGACAGGGGGATTCCCAGGGCCTGCTAGCCTGCCAGTCTAGCCTCATCATGAGCTCCAGGTTTACTTAAGAAGCTCTGTCTCAAAAAATAAGCTGTAGAGTGATCAGTGAAGAAACTGATAACTGACCTCTGGTCTCTATATGCACACATATGTGTGCACATGCACCGTGCACATGAACCACATGTTAATCTGAGAGTAAGAAATTCCCATGATACATAAACCAGCCCCTGCCTCACAGTGCAGTCCACCTCCCCTTCCCCACGTGTGCTTTCTGTCTTTCTGTTGTCTTGTAAGACAAACGCCGCCATGTTTAAAATTTTAAAAGCATGCTGGGTACTGAGGTCCTTGTCACTCTGTTTTGTCTGATGGGTCTCACTGCCCTTGGCACTCTTCAGCTTCCTTCTCCTCACAGATATACGGCCCTCATCTTTCCGTGCAGGCAGGCACGTACATGCAGGGCCACCTCATTCTGTACTACGCGAGTCTGTTCTCCCATCTGTGAAGTTAGGGGCTGTGCGGGTCTCTGAGGGCCCTTCCAATCTAGGGCTCTGCTTTCCCAGCTTCGGTTTTAAAAGGCAGTGCTAATGACTTAGTAATTGGATGTTTTTGTTTGTTTGTTTCCTAATGGAGTGTGAAGTTCTCTGACAGTAAATCAACAAAATATCCGTGGGAAGAGATGTGGGGTGTTCCGTGAGTTACTGGGCATCTCACACTGCCTTCCTCACATTAACAATCCAATAAATACTTGTTGAACAAAGGCCACTACTGGGAGCTTTTCTAAAATATATGATATTGGCTCAAATTCATCTCTTCTTTTCCTAAGTGACCTTAGGCCACCCAATTTATTTCTTAAAAGCACTTTTATATCCTAAGAAAGCTAGGAAGAGCATTGCTAATTACATGTCCACAAAATCAATTTTACCCTAGATTATTAGGCTGAAATTTTACTTTTGGATCTAGAATCATAAAATCTGACTTGAAGAAGGCATTGTTTGGGCTATTTAATACAAATTTAGTGGCGTTCACAAAGTTCTTTGTTTTATCAGACTAATAAGCACTTGCTATTCAGAGTCCCCAAGTGAATGAATTTACAAAAATGAAGGGTACATGTCACACAGGACACCAAAGCCACGTTGATCAAAGCCCCACAGAACATCACTAAAAAGAGAGGTTCTTGGTGATTGTGGGCAGGGAATTCTTTGTGGGGGGCGTTGGCGCCCTTGTGGACCAGCTCCTGCTTTGTTGTTATCAGGGCAACACTGCTCCCTCAGACGCCCAGCCTTCTCATCACTAAAGCAACCTCATCCCTTCTGGTATTTCTAGTGATGGATACTAAAACTCAACAATGAAGATAGTGTGGCCCACACCCACCTCCAACTTATAGGCCAGTGAGAAATAAGACAAACCTGTAACATGACAAAAATGATCTTTGCTTTCAGTGGCTATTGTTTACCATTACTTTTACTTACTTGATGTTGTTAAGAAGCATGGAACCCTGTTTTGATGCCATTCCTAACAAAAACTTAGTCTACTCCTGCAGATTGACTTTAAGAAATTTGTTTTTGTCTTATTGCTAATTGTGATGTTCTTGGTTGCAAATTAACGGATTGTTCCAGTCAGTCACATAGGCTGACTTTAAAAAGACTGGAGGCACTGGCTTTGGTATGGCCCTTTCCACTCCCTGTCTCCCTTTTCGGTCACACTTTTCTTTGGCTGCATTGTAACGTGTTCTTCCTATGTCATTCCCAGACAGACCCTACACCACCAAGGGTATTGGCACTATTTTGGGAAAACAACAGGCAAAGAGACAATCCATTTATTAACCCTTCAAGCAAAGCATCAGAATTCAGTTTCAGCCTTCATTGACCTCACTTTCCTATGCCTGACTTCATCTTTGTGGTCAGGGTGTTGGTAACTGCTAACTTTCCTAAACTGATCAGCATCTACTTCTGAATCAATCCTATAAAAATCATAATCAGAAAATCTGGTAGAGGGGAGAGACATGAACAGGTATTGGGGAGATAACCCCAAATACCAGGCTCAGACACTTGCCAGTAAGGGTCTTTAGAAATTGTCTTCTCCAGTGGTGTAGGTATAGTGTTCCTTCATTTACTCATTCACTTAATTAGTACATATTAAGGCTCTCTCTTAAGTCAGAGAGTATACTTGGAGCTGTGGGGCCACAAGGATGCCTAAGACCAGGACTTGACTCATGGAACCCCAGTGTCACATGATGGCCCTAAAATCTCTGCTCTCACCACTTCCCTGTGGGATTAGAAGACTTTCTGTTTTCTTAAAGACAAACACTATCACTTGCTTCGCTATGTCTATAAGATAATCTTAGCTCTAAACATCATACATCTGTAGCTCAACTATTAAGACCAACCCCCAAACCATGGGCAAAGTCCTAGAGAAAGTGTTGAAGCTAAGGTCTTAAAAGAATAACCACTTTTGAATTCACTTAAAATAATAAGGAAACCACCTTTGAATGGCAAGCCAGAACTGTGTGAAATGTGGGCCGGGAGCTGACAGGTTCAGATGCCAATCATCCTGAGACTATTCTGAGGTTTTCCTTGGTAAGAGACCAAAAGCCAGCCAGGCGGTAGATGCTGGGGCTGACAGCTCTCCCAGGAGCCTTTCACCAGTGGGGGGTCAGGCACTCAGGACTTGTGCCTCTTTTTCTAAGTAGGAGCTTGGAATCTTGACCCCTGTAGAACTGCAGCAGCCCAACCACCTGACAGGAATACGATAGTAGTTATTCTTTGATCCTATTCCAGCCTGTGAGTCATAAAAGCAGCATGCGTGCCATTTATCAAACCCCATAGGTCTTGCTTATGTACACAGTTACCTGGCTCCCTGCTCCAGGGCCCCACAGGCCTTGTCTTGGGGTTGCCATGGTGCCATTGGCCAAGCAGTAAATTTTAAGAGAACATTTTGTTAGCAAGGCAAAGCCTTCACATGGTAGCTGGAGGTGAGGTTGGGACCAGGAAGTCACCCCACGGCACCAATAACCTGCTCCCACCTGTGAAGTTTTTCTGTGATAAGATATGACCGTGGGCAGAGTGATGGAGCTCATCTCTTTTCCACTGGCTTGGCACAGCTCCTGCATCCACAGGCCCCTGTAGAAGGGAGTGGGCTGCAGAGCCTACCCTGGAGGCCCCTGGCAGTCCTAGGAACTGATGGTTTTGGTTTTTTTTCTCATATCACCCACAGAAACCTGTTGACTTGTCCCTGTGTTGTTAAGGTGGGTCAAGATTGTTGCTAAAGAAAAGAATAAAATACTAGCTTTCTCAATTGTTGGATTTCCTAGGAAGCTTGGCATCCTTTTCTCTTCTTAGTGACCTCCACCCCTGCCAAACAGGTTGGTCCAGTGGAAGAATTCTCTCCTGTGCTGGATAGCTCCCCCACCCACCACCTCCCACTCCACCCTCCACCCCCACCCCCTGCCCAGGGAGGGCCTGCAATATGCATAGGACATTGCTGTGGAAGCAGATTCTACCATGTCACCTCTCTGCTCATGGAGCCATGGAACCACCTTAAAAGCGGTATTCATTGTTGCATTTGGCTTGGGAAATGTTTTTGTTGAGTTAAGTCGGGAAGTGACACTTTCAGACTTTGTGATATGTTTCAGTTACCTTAAATGTGCCTTGCAGAATTGTTCCCATGGGTGTCTGTTTTAGCTAACCCTTCAAATGATAGGCAGGCTCTTACTGAAAGCTAAGATAGGAAGCCGCCTCACTTTTCCTTGGTTCCTGTCAGCACCTGGAGGGACAGATACAAGGCCTACATGGTACGCTGGCTTTCCTTCTGTTTTGGCAAACTCTTCTGCTCAGAGAGCATAAGCAAGCCTTGGGATTCTGCAGCCTTCTGGCTGAGAAAAGGGCCATCGGTTAATGATATCTGCAGTGAGGGGCCAGGAGTGGAGGTGCCTCTGGGACTTAGTGGGCTGCAGAGAGAGGCCAATTCCTCTTCCAAACTATCCCTGGAGCTTCTGTTCCCAGGTGTGTGGGTGCTGATTCTGGATTTCTCTATGCTAAAGTGCCTAGTGCCTCAGAGGGTGAGGTTATTTGGGCTGCTGATGTTAAGCACACTGTCCAGAAGTGCTGCCATTGCCTGCATCCTTCAGTTCCCCCATTGGCGTCTCAGACTCTCTCATTCAGGGTCCTCTCCATCTCACTCTGCCACCATGCAGACTTTCACAACCTCTGCTGTGTGTGTGTGAATAAAATACTGTCTCCCCACTTCCCTGCTTCCCAGTGGCCCCTGCCTGGTCCCCCTCAGTGAGGCAAAGACAGTGAGTGCCTCCACCCCTGGATGTGCACTACCATCTTCTGGAAAGGTTTAGAAGATGGATTTGAAGGCTCCTTCCAGATTCATGGAGTGGATATTGCCAGAGATGGAGACTAGGAATCTAAATTTTACGGCAGCTTCCAGTAAATTCTAGTGGGATCAGCCCCACTGGGGACCTTTCCATCAATTACGTTAGAGAGCTTCTGACTTTGGGGCCTGGATATCCAGGATTTGAAACTTAATTTAGTGTTGTTGTCTGTGTGACTTTTGGTGTCTTCAAAGTGAGCAGACATCTCCATGGCTTCATTAGCATGAGTAAATAGGTCATGTAGGAAATTTAATCAGGAGAGTCAATGAGAACATGCTAGAAATTCTGACTTATACCAAGTTCCTAGCAATGACAGTGTCCTTGTTTGCTTTCTGTTGCTGTGATAAACACCATGACCAAAAGCAACCAGAGGAGGAAAAGGTTTATGTGGCTTATCATCATAGTCCATTATTGAGGGAAGTTGGGATCAGGAACTCAAGGCAGGAACCTGGAGGCAGGAACTGAAGCAGAGACCATGGAGGAATGCTGCTTGCTGGCTTGCTCTCCATGGCTCCCCTTGCCTGCTTTCTTATACACCCTAGGACCACCTGCCCTGGGGTAGTACCAGTGGCCTGGGTTCTTCCACATTAATCATTAACCAACAATGACTAAAAAATATCTCAAAAAATGTCCAACATCCCTAGGAATTAAGGAAATACAAATCTAAACAACTTGAGATTTCATCTTACTCCAGTAAGAACAGCAAAGGTCAACAAAATAGTGGACCACAAATGTGGGGGTAGGGAACCTTCATTTACTCCTGGTGGGATGGCCAACTCATCCAGCCACTTTGGAAATCAGTGTGGAGAATTGTCACAAAGCTAAAACTAAACCTACTATATGACCCAGGTATACTACGCCTTGGCATATGCCAAAAGGACTGGATGTTGTACATCACAGATACTTGCTCAGACATGTCCATTGCTGTTCTATTCATGAGAGCTGGGAAATGGAAACATCCTAAATGTCCTATAATCAATACAACTGATGAGTGGATAATGAAAGTGTTTACTATAAAATACTATTCAGTGGTAAAGAAAAATGACATCATGAACGTGGCTGGTAAATGGATGGAACTAGAAAAGATCATATTGAGTGATGTAACCCAGACCCAGAAAGACAAGCATTGCATGTTTTCTCTCATCTGAGGCTCCTGATCCCAAATCCCCAGATGTTAGTACATAGCCTGGAGTAACTGTAGGAACCAGGAAAATAAAAGGGACCATTGCAGGGTCAGGCTGGGGGACAATAGAGAGTGGAATAGCAGGGTACAAGTGATATGATCAGGAAAATGGCTAAAATGGAAGGTTTTAATTAGGGAGAAGGAGGGAGATAAATACAGAAGGAGAAAGGACCATAAAATAAAGATGTAAAAAAATCCATAAGAAATTATAGTACTAACTATCTACCTAAAAATACATTATATATATATATATATATATATATATATATATATATATATATATATATATATATATATATATATATATCTGTGATTAAATATACATATATAGTTTAAATGAAATTTTCCATCTGGGCTCACAATGTACCACCCAAGAGCCATAGACTAAAAACAACTACAACAAAAACACTACTAGGCACAAGAAGCCCTTTGTCAAGTTGTTCAGGGTTGTCCAAGAGACTCGAAAACATAGACTATTGCTATTCCACTTGGTTGCCTCTCAGAGGTAGAAGGTACTCCTTATTGCTGAAGACACTATCCACTTTGGACACAGGGTACAGAGACCTCTGAGCTGGAACAGACCTGAAAGCCTCCCTGGGGACTAAATTTCGTGGTACTATAAGGCATGGTGTTATTCAAGCTTCCAGAGGGAAGTAACCAACAATCCTACCCAACTATAATGCCTACAAACCACAATAATGACCAGCTTGGCACAATTGCCCCAAGGGTACAGTAGTGGCATGCATAACTTGGTGGTAACCAACAGCTCTTAATTATACTTAAGACCCATTCAACAGAGGGAAATCATGCCCGGTACTGGAAACCTAGCCAGCTACCCAGGGAAGTGATAGATCTTGGAAGAAAAAAACTATACTTTATGACACTTTATTAAACCAGCATGATTCCTGACTACATTCTAAATATCTATCCTTATACCCACAGATAAGTGAAGTCCTGACCCTCATCAAAGAAAGATCTCTTTGTAATAGGAGACCATTACAGAAAACCACAACCAATCAAACTGCAGATTTGTGGAGCCCAGTCCTAACTGACACATCTACACCCCAACTCCTGCACCTACAGTTCAGGGATTATTATGGGGGGGGATTATAAGAGCCAGAGAAACAGGGAATTTGCTGTGATATTATGTCTACTAGGAATGTCAGAAGCGACATCCAGAAAGTCTCACCAAAGACTGCCTCAACACAAGCTGAACAAGGACAACAGCAGACATGCTACACGCAGATGGGAGAAAGCCCAGGAGGCCTCATCCCCACATACAGAACTGCAGGCAATTAAGCAATGCTGAGAGAGGGAGACATCGTTTTTCCCCAGGGAAGAGCTCACCAAATGGTTATCCAATACCAAATGGTCAGCTCTGAAAACATGCATACAGGTAACATTATACAGACTGAGCAGGTTGTGTTTAGGAATATATATGCACACACATACTTATTATGTATGTCTATAATAACAGTTAATAAAAAAGAGACTGTGAATCTGAAAGAGTAAAAGAGAAGTATTTGGGAGGGTTTGGAAGGAGGAAAGGGAAGGGAGATATAATTAGATTATAATTTTATATATATTAATATATATTATAATTATATTATGATCTCAAAAAGAAATATGTTTTCTAAAAGAGAAGAAAGTAACCCCACAGTCTGACCCGTGGACCACTCTGGCAGAGGCATTTTCTCAAAGGAGACTCCCTCCTCCTGCCACCCTTTTGTCTGTACCTGCAGCTACCCCCGCCTGAGTCCCTCAAGGAGAGACCCATGGTCCTTTATCCTGATGACCCAGGGAAGCTGAATGGCTTCCTCCTATGCCAGTCCTTGAAGCTCTTGTCCCATGTGGATGCTGTGTCTCTGTAGGACTCCCACAGAACCAGAGTCTCTTCGAAGAAGGCACAGCCATTCCTTCATCAAGTTCCCTGTTATTAGTCCTGGGGACACTGCAGCAACCAGAGCCAGGTGGCCTTGTGACCCCACACTATCTTTAAGACAGTCAGTGTGCAAGAACTAAAGATTTGTTTTCTACTTGTTAATGGTGTTCATGGCAATCAGTGTTGTGAAGAAACAGAGGAGCAGAGTGAGGATTGTGTTCTTCACAGACACAGCTGCCATGGCTTCCCTGAGACACCACGAGAAAGGTGGAGCCCTGAGTGAATGCAGCGACTAATGTATGGATATCTCAGGAAAGAGCCAGAGGTGGAGGGCACGGCAAGTGCAAAGGGCCTGAGGTGCAGGAACAACTCAACCAGGACTTTGAAATCAAAAGGTCTCGGTGCAGCTGAGTGTCCTCACATGGATCATTAACCTCTCTGCCTGTCTTCCCTCATCAGAAAAGCAAGGATAGAAACAATACCAGGTTGTGTTTTCTGGGGTTTGTGAAGACACCAAAGTGTTTTCTAGAGTCACCGGCAAGCTCTTAGCAAGCCCTTCCCTTGTCCGTGCCTGCATCCCATCATCCTCTGAGCCTCCACAGAATGCTGACAGTGGTGCCTGGTGGATAGCGGATGCTCACACATCGGCTGATGTGACTTGCAAAGGAGCATTTAGCTCAGACTGCTCTTGTCTTGGGACAGATGCCTGTCCTTAGACTCCTCCATCACAGATGGTGTTCTCAAGCCCATCCCAAGTCCCCATAGAACTGTTGGCTTCAGGAAACACTGACAATGGGAAGAGGGCTGAGATGGGAGTTGTTCTGTGATCCCACTGGAATCTAAAACCCTGCGAGTACAGGGGCAGCCTCTGCAGTTTGCATTATCGTCTCTCACAGCCTCATCCTGCTATGAGCCTGCCAATGAGTAAGTGCCCTGCTGGTGCAAAAGGAACAAAGGGACTCCCTGTGCAACCTCCCTGGGGTCTTGCAGAAGGCAAGAGCCCTGTTTCTCTGTCACTGGCCAGCTTGTCCTCATGTCCCCTGTTCACCAGCAGCCTTCCAGACACTGTCTCTCAGAGCCTTTCTCCTAGTTTTGAATAAGCGATAACTACGCATGGTTCCCAAATCAGGACACTAGAGAGATATTCATGGGGAGCTCTTTATTCTGCTGCTGTCCTCTCTCTTTTCATCTTTCAAAGGCAATTGCTTTTCTTACTTCCTTGTTCCTGCCAGAGTTTATTTATACAGACGTAGCAGGAATGAATCTAAACAATTTCTTCTACCCTTCTTACAATGAAACCATTTTTCCTGTATGCATGTGTGTGTGCTCGTGTGTGTGTGTGTGTGTGTGTGTGTGTGTGTGTGTGTGTGTGTGTGTGTGTGTTTGGATAAAGCAGTCCTCTGCTCTCTGCGGGACACTGGTTCCAGGCCTCCTGCAACTGCTGAAGCTGAGGATGCCCTAGTCCTTTCTGTAAAATCACGTGGTTAGTATTTGCACACGATGTACACACAACCTCCTATAGATACAAGGAGATTGCCCTAGGTGACTTTTAGTGCCAAATACGGTGTGAAATTCCATGTAAACAATAGTTTCCCAATTGTCGGGGGAACAGTGATAAGAAAGAGCAATATATGTTCAGTGCGGGCATAGTTTGTTTTCAAATGTCTTCAGTTTAATTGAATCCACAGGTAAGAAAGGCCTGGATCCTGGGGGCTGGCTGTGTGCTGTACTCCCCTCTCCCTTTTTTTGAACCATAATATATAAGCAAAAGACTGTAAGGTTAAAAAAAGAAAGCTTAGACAAAAAGTTATGAGACCACAGAAAAAATCTTCAAAATGTATCTGAGCTCATTTTGTATAAGCCATATACTGCATGGCATGGGGCCTGCCCCTAAGTGTGGTTTGTATATCCAGAGACTCCATTGGAGAAAACTAATTTTTCCTTTGTGAGTGTTTTCAATTGGAGAGAGCTTCCAGGTTGGGGATGGGTGCCTGTGTCCACTTCCTCTCTCAGTCCTGAGATCTCATCTGCTTGAGACCTGTGCAGCCCTGTGCATGCAGCCTCAGGATCTATGAGTTTGATACATGCAGCAGTCCTATTGTGTCTGGAAGGCCTTATTTCCTTGGTGTTGTCTGTCTCTACTGGTTCTTACTTACTTTCTGCCTCCTCTTCCACAGAGTTCCCTGAACCCTGAGGGACAAGTTTAATGGAGACATCCCATTTAGGACTGAGTAATCCAATGTCTCTCACTCTCTGCACATTGTCCAGTTGTGGGTCTCTGTATTTGTTCCCATCTGCTGCAAGAAGAAGCTTCTCTGATGATGGCTGAACAAAACAACAACAACAAAAAACAAAAAAAAAAAAAAAACTGATCTATGAGTATGGCCGAATGTCATTAGCAGTCATTTTATTGGTACATTCCATAAGCAGAACAGTAATATTTGGTTTATCCTGTAGGTCTCTGCCCTATCAAGTCTCAGGTTTGTGGGCACTTAAACAGTGTTGGGTCTGGGTTCCATTTCATAAACTGGGCTATAAATCCAATCAGATAGTTGTAGCTAGAGTTTTCCAGCCTTGCCCACAGTCAGGACAAATCTTTGTCACCCACCAGTCCCACAGCCACTCAGACCCAACCAAGTAAACACAGAGACTTATATTGCTTCAAACTGTATGGCCGTGGCAGGCTTCTTACTAACTGTTCTTATAGCTTAAATTAATCCATTTCTACAAATCTATACCTTGCCACGCGGCTTGTGGCTTACCGGCATCTTTTCATGCTGCTTGTCAGGGTGGCGGCTGGCAGTGAGTCCTTCTGCCTTTCTGTTCTTTTATTTCTCCTCTCTGTTAGTCCCACCTATACTTCCTGCCTAGCCACGGCCAATCAGGTTTTATTTATTGACCAATCAGAGCAACTTGACATACAGACCATCCCACAGCACAGCCAAGTGTAGACCATCTCTAACACCTGCACTCAGGCTAGTGGTCCTAATCATCCTCTATGTGGACCTGCTGGGTAAAGTCACGAGGAACCCAAGAACAGGCTCCCACAGGACATACAGAACATCCCACAGCAGATAGTGATTGGTTACTTCTATAACTTTTGTGCCTCTATTACACCAGCATACCATGCAGATAGATCACTGTTGTAGATCCAAGCCTTTGTATGAGGGTTGGTGATTACCTGTTTTCCTCTGGTAGCATGCAGAGTACCTTCTAGTACCATTAACGCTAGTTAGTAGGAGTAAAGGTTTCAGGTAGGCACTAGCTTTGACTTCTGTGTGTTCAGTGAATTATCTAGGGGTTATCTTTAGCAATAGGGCCCTATGATCAGTTTGTAGAGAGAAACCAATAACCCTGGCAATAGCCTAGGTTGCTTGGGGATTTCTATGGGGCCCCTTTGTTGAAGAACCCAACTAGATGTAAACCATTCCCAACACTGGAGGTTTCATTTGGTGGTGAGTGATGTCTAGTTGGGGCTTTGTCTCCCTGTTATTGGTGATTCGGTTTAGATTTCTTTCATGTACATGTGTAGGAAGAGTTTTTTGTCTAGACTGCTGGCTCCCAAATAACCACATGAAGATTTCTTATTAATTATAAAAGCTAGGCCAATATCTTAGGCTTGTTTTTTGGCTAGCTCTTGTAACTTAACCCATTTCTATTAATCTATGTGCTGTCCTAGGGCTTGTTTACATCATATATGTACTTTTCATGCTGCTGCTTCTGAGTCTGGCTGGTGACTCTTCAGACTCTGCCCTTCTTCTTCTCAGTGTCCTCTTAGTCTGGTTCTCCCACCCAATCTCTTCCTGCCCAGCTATAGGCCAGTCATCTCTTTATTAACCAATGAGAGAACTACATATTTACAGTGCACAAAGATTGTTCCACAGCATATGTATATATTTTAAGAAGCTTCTACAGTAACAGGTTTACATGTAACCCCTCTAATGGCTCTTAGTTTTATCTGTCCCTCCCCATATGCCCTCCCTTACCCCCTCTTCCCTCCCCCCCCTCTTTGACCCTTCCAATCCAGTCTTCCCCTACCCTCTCCATCCATAACTATCTATTCTATTTCATCTTCCTAGGGAGATCCTTCTCTTCCCCCTAGTCCCTTACTATATATAAAACCACTGTACTTATATAGATTGTAGCCTGCTTTTCAAAGAATTAACAGCTAACATCTACATATAGGAGAATACATATCATATTTATCTTTTGGAGTCTGGGTTACCTCACTGAGGATGATTTTTTTTTCGCTCTATCCATTTACCTGCAAATTTCATTTTTTTAAAGAGTTGGATAATAGTCCAATGTGTAAATGCATCATATTTTCTTTATCAAATCATCTATTTACAGATATCTAGGTTGTTTCCAATTTCTGGCTATTATGAATAGAGCAACAATGAGCATGACTGAGCAAGTGTCCCTGTAGTAGGATGGAGCACCTTTCAATACATGCCCAAAAGTGGTATAGATGGATCTCTAGGTAGATTGGGTTCCAGCTTCCTGAGAAACTGCCACTCATTTCCATAATGGCTGTACAAGTTTGCACTTCCACCAGCCTCGGATGCGTGTTCCCCTTATCCCACGTCCTCACCAGAATAAGCTGTCATTTGTTTTATTGATCTTGGCCATTTTGACTGATGTAAGATAAAAATCTCAAAGTAGTATTGATTTTCATTTCCTTGATGACTAAAGATGTTGAACATAGTGTTTCTCAGCCATTTGTGCTTCATCTTTTGATAATTCTCTATTTAGAGCTGTACTTCATTTTTATTTGGGTTATTTTCTTGATGTTAGTTTTATTTAGTTCTTTATATATTTTGGATATTAGCTCTCTATTGAATATGTAATTCATAAAAAATCTTTTCTCATTCTGCAGTCTGCCATGTTGTCTGAATGATTTTGTCCTTTGCCATACTGAAGCTTTTCAGCTTCATGAAGTCCCATTTATTATTATTTTTTGTTCTTAGTGGTGGTGCTAATGGTGTCCTGTTCAGAAAGTTGTTTCCTGTGCCAATGAGTTCAACATTATTCCCCACTTTTTTTTCTATCAGATTCGGTTTATCTGGCCTTCTGGTTGAGGTCTTTGATCCATTTGGAATTGAATTTTGTGTAGAGTGATAAGCATTTATCTATTTACATTCTCCTACATGCAGCCATACAGTTTGACCAGCACAACTTGTTAGAGATGCTATCTGTTTTTGTTTCAGTATTTATGGCTTCTTTATAAAAAATCAGATGTCCATAGGTCTGCAGATTTATTTATAGGTCTTTAATTTTATTCCATTGATCAACATGTCTGCTTTTGTGCCAATTCCATGCTGGTTTTATTACTACATTGTTGTAGTACAGTTTGAGATTGGGAATGATGGTACATCCAGCAGTTCTTTTATTATTCAGGACTGTTTTAACTATTCTGGTTTTGTGTGTGTGTGTGTGTGTGTGTGTGTGTGTGTGTGTGTGTGTGTGTGTGTTTACATATGATGCTGAAAATTGTCCTTTCAAGTTCTGTGAAGAATTGTGTTGGAATTTTGATGGGGATTGCATTTGAATCTGTAGATTGCTTTTGGTAGGTCTATTTTCATTACATCTATCCTACTGATCCATGAGCATGGGAAATACTTCCATCCTCTGATATCTTCTTCAATTTCTTTCTTCAATATCTTAATATTTTTTCTTATACAAGTCTTTCACTTGCTTGGTTAGAGTTACCCTAAGATATGTTTTTGGAAGCTATTATAAAAGGTGCTGTTTCTCTGATTTCTTTCTCAGTCCAGTTGTCATTTGTATATAGGAAGGCTACTGGTTTCTGTAGGTTTTGTTTTTAGATCTTGCTACTGTGCTGAAAATCTTTATCAGCTGTGGGGGTTTCCTGGTAGAGTTCTTAGGGTTCTTTGTGTATATAATCATATCATCTACAGATAAAGATACTTTGACATCTTCCTTTCTGATTTGTATCCATGTTTGTCTTCTTCACTTGCCTTACTGCTCCAGATAAAACTCCCAAGTATTTTGTTGCTGGTGGCCATGTCAGAGGAGCAGCAGGTGGTAATTGAGATTCAGGAATTCATGTCACCATAATGCAAGGCACTGATGGGCAAATCTCGAATAGGCAAGACCCTGAGGGCTTCAGCTCCAGAATGTGTCTTGTTACTGATGTGCCTTTACATGTTTGCTGCTGCTGTTTTTCTCTAGTATCTGGCATGGTGTGAATGGGTGTGGGGATCCCCACTGCCTTTAATGTAGTGTGATTATTTCATGGAAATATCCTGTTCTGCTGGGCATTTTTACTTGTGGATTATTATGAAGATGATTTCCTCTTAAGCTGTACTGTTTAATTGAAGTAATGATTTTTTGCAATAATAGTGCTAGCTTAAATAAAATTTTGATGATTAAGGGTTTTAAATAGTTATATAAGGGATTATGATAGAGGTTAGTTTAGTGGGAAAATTAGTATAGGTAAAGGCAGGATATAGTGTTGCCACTGCCCCTGATAAAGCAGGGGCTGCAGAGGATAGAAAGTAAGAGCAAAAAGTGTCAGGCACCTAGGACTTACGAGTTTCTCTTAAGTAGCTGTATATACTGTGGCTTGGGTTAATGATTAGGAAAAACAACTGAGTCCCCCGGAAATTAGGCTAGCTCAAGTTCTTTCAATCTTAATGTTGGGAGATGTGTTCACAGGTTTTGATGAGCATCATAGCTAAAACAAAGCTTTAAATAATGACTTAAGGTTAGGTTAAGATTTTTTGTTGTTGTTGTTATTAATGGTTTTGAGGTAGAAAAGTCTTGGGGAACAATTTAAGGTTTAGAAAGGCACACTTTTAATAGTTGAGTAAGGGACTCATTGAGATCGGGGAACGAAAACAAAGACAGCCTGGCTATGGCTGGCTGATGTACCTTTCTTGCTAGCATGGATTGGTGATTAAGAGTGATGATTAATTCCTTGTGCCCATTTCTGCCTTCAGCTTCTTGATATAAAAAACTGTTGATGAGGGGGTATACACCCTGAGGATTTAAAGTAGAGCCGACTGTTTTTCATATATAAAAGTTTAGATTTGTGATTCTTTTAAGATTTTTTTATAAGATTGTCCTTTGAGATAAATAATAAAATTGCAATATAATTGCAAAATGTAGCCTGCCAGTAAAAGAACTGGCTGAGAAAAACACCCTGCTTGCTTACACTTTGTTAATCTGTAACAAGTTGTTTGTACATGAATTTATGTATGTTCTTGGGGATAATTTGGGTTTTTGAAAATATGCTGTTTTTTACTTGTATTCAAATCATTCACTTAAAGAGTACAATGTAACCACATTGTAATTTTTGTACTGCTTGAAAGATTTTGCTGAGATATATAAGCTGTAAGGAAAAAAATTAAGAATACACAGAAGGGATACATCTGGATAGAGGTAAGAAAAGAAATAAAGGAGATGAGAGAGAGATGAGAGACTGTAAAGGTGTGTGTGTGTGTCTATGTCCCTTTTTTTTTTTTTTGTTGGTCCCAGAGAGTTAAGTTTTATTCCCTCAGATAGAAAAGTCAAATTGAGTAACTAGTCTGCCGACTCCATGGTTCCCCCTCAATTCCAGAGCTGTTGAAGGCTGGTCCTCACAGCAGCACGATATTGACTGGGTATGGAGAGAATGGACAACCATGTTCCTGATTTTAGTGGAAATGCTTTGAGTTTCTCTCCATTTAGGTTAATGTTGACTGTAAGCTTGCTGTAAACTGCCTTTATTATGTTGAATATGTTCCCTATATTTCTAATCTCTCCAAGACTTTTATCATGAAGGAATGTTGGGTTTTGTCATAGGCTTTTCCTGCATCTAATAATATGATCATGTGGATTTATGATGGGATACATTTAATATCTTATGTATGTTGAACCATCCCTACATCTCTGGTATGATCCTACTTGTCCTAGTTTGGGTTATTATTGCTATGATAAAATACCATGACCAAAAGCAATTTAGAGAGAAAAGTTTGCATTTGGCTTATGCTTCCACATCCATAGTCCATCATTGAATAAAATCAGGGCAGGAACTCAAACAGGGTAGGAACCTGGATTCAGGAGCTGATGCAGGGGCCATGGAGGGGTGCTGCTTACTATCTTGCTCTCCATGGCTTGCTCAGCTCATTTTCTTATAGAACCCAGGACTACCAGCCCAGGGGAGGCCTCACCCACACGAGGCTGGGTCTCTCAAATCAATCAATAATTTAGAAAATGCTTTACAGGCTTGTCTATAGCCCAATCTTATACAGGTATTCTCTCAATTGGGATTCCCTCCTCTCAGGTAACCCTGGCCTGTATTAAGTTGTCATAAAATTAGACAGCATACTACTTGATCACGGTATATCATCTTTTTGATGTGTTCTTACATTTAGTTTGAAAATGTTTTATTGAGAATTTTACATCTGTGTTAAAGGAAATTGATCTGTAATTTTTTCTTTGTTATATCATTATGTGGTTTGGGTGTCAGGATAATTGTGGTCTCACAGAGTTATACAATGTCCCTTCTATTTCTATTTTATGGAATAATTTAAAGAGTATTGACATTAATTATGGTTTGAAAATCTGGTAGAATTTTATGATAAATCTACCTGGCCCTAAGGTTTTTGGTTGGGAGACTTTTAATTACTACTTCTATTTTACTAGGGGAAATAGGTCTGTTCAAATTGCTCATCTGATCTTGATTTAACTTTAGTAGGTAGTGTTTACCAAGAAATTTACCATTAGATTTTTCCAATTTGGTGAAGTACAGATTTTTAAAGTATGTCCTCAGGATTCTCTAGATGTCCTTATATTCCTCTTTCCTCTAATTTTATTAATTTGGATCCTCTTTCTCCATATTTTGGTTGATTTGGCTAAGGGTTTATCAATATGACTGATTTTCCTTAAAGAACCAACTCTGTTTCATTGATTCTTTGTATTTTTTTTATTTGTTTGCTTCTATTTAATTAATTTCAGCCCTGAGTTAGTTTATTTCTTGCTGTCTACTTTTTTTGGTGTGATTTCTTCTTTTTGTTCTAGAACCTTCAGCTATGCCATTAAGTGCCAAAATGTTTTGTAGGCACCTAGTGCCATGAACTTGACTCTTAACATCACTTTCATGTGACCCATAAGTTTGAATATGTTGTGTTTTCATTGTCATTCAATTATGAAGTTTTTAATTATCTTCCTGATTTCTATCTTAACCCAGTTTTCATTCAGTAGTGAGTTGTTCAGTTCCATGAGTTTATAAGTTTTCTGTTGCTGTTGATTCCAGCTCAAGCCCATGGTGATCTGTTAGGATGCAGGGTGTTGTTTCAATTTTCTTGTGTGTGTGTTGAGCCTTTTCTTTGTGACCAAGTATTGTGGCCAGTTTTGGAGAGAGTTCCGTGAGGTGTTGAGAAGAAGGAATATTCTTTTATGTTTGTGTGAAGTGTTCTGTAAATATTTGCTAGGTCTGTGCAATTAATGACAACTTTTAGCTACAACATTTCTCTATTTAGTTTTTGTCTGGATGACCTGCATATTGGCAAGAGTGGGGTACTGAAGTCACCCACTATCACTGTGTGAGGGTCAGTATTTATTTTTAGCCATAGAAGTATTTCTTTTAAGAATCTGGGTGCTCTTGTATTTCATACATAATGTTTAGAACAACAATATCCTCTTGGTGAATTTTTTCTTTGATGAGTATATAGTAGCCTTCCCTATCTCTTCTGATTAGTTTTTGTTTGAGTCTATATTGTCAGATGTTAAAATGGCTATGACAGCTTGATTCTCAAGTCCATTTGCTTGCAATATCTTTTTCCATCCTTTTATCATGAGGTGATATCTATGCTCTATGGTAAGGTGTGTTTCTTAGATGTAGCAGAAGGATGGATCTTGTTTTTGAATCTAATCTGTTAGTCCATGACTTGTACTTGGAGAACTGAGACCATGGTTGTTGAGAGTTATGTGTGCTGATTGCACTGTTTGTTGATTCCCATTATTTTGTTGTTATGGTGTGGGAGTTTTTCCTTCTCTTTTGATTGGAGTTATTTATTCCTTGTGTTTTCTTGGGTGTGATTAACCTCTTCTGGTTAAAGTTTTCCTTCTAGTGCCTTATATAGAGCTGGATTTTTAGATAGATACTGCTTAAAATCAGCTTTATTGTGAAATGTTTTTCTTTCTTCATCTATTGTGATTGAAGTTATTGTTGTGTATGGTAGTCTGGCCTGCATCTGTGGTCTCTTCAAGTTTGTAGAACATCTGTCCAACCCCTTCTGGCTTTTAGAGTCTCTACTGAGAAGTCAGGTGTTACTCTAATGAGTCTGTCTTTACATGTTACTTGGTCTTTTCCCTTGAAGCTTTTACTATTATTTCTTTGTTCTGTACATTTAGTAATTTGATAATTATGTGTCGTGGGGAATTTCTTTTCTAGATCAGTCTGTTTGGGTTTCTGTATACTTCTTGTACCTTTATAGGTACCTCATTCTTTAGGTTAGGGAAATTTTCTTCTATGATTTTGCTGAAAATATTTTCTGTGCCTTTGATAAGGTTTTTTTCTCCTTCCTCCACTCCTATTATTTATAGATTTGCTCTTTTTATAGTGTCTAAGATTTCATTGATATTGGTGCTTGCGTTTTTTAAATGTAACATTTTCTTTGACTGAGGTAAACATTTCTTTTCTCTGGTCTTCAGTGCCTTTCTCTCTTCCGTGACTTGTAATCTCTTGGAGAGGTTTACCTCTGAGTGTTTTGATTGACTCCCTGAATTTTTCATTCTCAGTTTTCCTCGGTTTTGCTTTTCTTTAGTGATTCTATTTCTACTTTCACGAATTGAACTGCTTTTATCATTTTATTCCACTGTGTATTTGGCTGTGGGTTGCCTAACAGGAAGTGCTTCTGAGAACCTGCCAGCTGTGGCCACTGGGAGTCCCTGGTGGAATGTGTTTCCAGGGACTGAGGGCTAACACAAAGGACTGGGGATGGGCTAATAAGGGGGTGCTGAAAGGGTCCATAGGAAGGATGAAAGCTGGGTCTGACATGAGGTCCCCTGGAGTCCACAGGGAATGGAGTCAGGGAGAGAGGACAGGCCCTTGCAAGTGGTCTCTGTGTAGTGTGTGTGTGTGTGTGTGTGTGTGTGTGTGTGTGTGTGTGTGTGTGTGTGTTTTAACCCTGCTTTTTTAACTGAATAGAACATCTAAACACCAATCCATATTGGGGCCAGAGAGCTCCACAGTCCTCACTGAAGGAGCCAGGTTTCCACATTGAGGTGCACCAGAGCTCAGACAGCGATTCCCGCCCGATGTTAGAAGAGCTTGTATCTTGCCAGCTCTGCATTTGCTGTCCTGTTTCATGCAAATATTTCTCTTTTCTGGGTTCCTCACAAAATATGACCGGCTTCTCACAGAAGGGTATGATTTGATTTGATTTACGGGCACAGCACCTCAATAAATATTTGAGGTAGAGGACGAAAGTAAACATAGTCACTTTCCTCATGTCAGGACTCGGGAGACTCAGGAAGAGAGACAATCCTCTTCAAAGCTCTCCCCAGTTACTACAGTGATTATCTAGTGAGACAAGCCATGCGAAGGAAGGACCAAGCATTGTGAGGGCGCAGAAGAGGCGATGTCTTCAGTGTGCTGTTAGAGAGCTGGAAAAGATGGCTGCGCACAGTTGATATTTGAACCGAAGTCATGATGACGACGAGCAGAGAACTGGAGATACAGAGGGAAAATGGGGGATAGCGTGGGGTAAGGCGCTGTGTGTACAAAGGTCCTAAGGTTGAAGGGAACACTGTGTGTCTGGAAAAAGAGAAGAAACAACATGGTTAAGAAACAAGTGTGGTGTGTGGTGAGGCAAGAGCATGTGGGGCCTTGCACCGGGCCAGACACTCAGCTCTTGAAGGTGAAGCCCTGGGAGCCAGTCAGCAGGCCTCTAGGACGTTGGGTGTATGAGCTGGCACTTCAGGGAGGGTTCTGAGTAGAGACGGAGCCTTGGAAATGTAAGTCACGCATGAAGTGTTGGATGTGGCCAGTGTCTGAGGGATGGAGAGGGGGAATGGGACCTGCAGAAGGTCTAAAATCAGCCTTGGGTACCCCTCCCCCTGTGGTCAATGAGGAAGAAGAGGAAGAGGAGGCAGCACGAGACCTGCAAACCACAAACCCCAATATGAGGAAAGATGAGAGGGTGGTCCCCTAGAAGCCAGGGAAAAGGGAGGTGCTGACCAAGCAGTCCACAGACTGACAGCGGCATGGACTCACCGCTCATCATTCCCCCGGGCCTCCGTTCCATTCATCGGGACCTGCAGGCTCTTCCTTCAAACAAGAGTCGGTTGGTGGGAGGCCATCTCTTTTAGCTGTCTTACTTGGTGTCTTTCTGAGCGAAGAAGTTATGCTGAGCGCTGCTGTCTTTCCATACCTGGGTGCGTTTTTCCTTGGGTGGCTTATGCACATGGGCAGCTCACTCTTGGAAATATAGCAGATTCTAACACTGGGAAGGGGGACCTACTTTGCTCTATGCTAGTACTGTGGAATCCACATCTAATTGGGTAAGAAAACATCCATGTTGAGCTGAAGGCACTAGGGAGCTGTCGTGATAGATGAAGTCCCATAGTTTTCATGCCTGTATCCACACTCTGGCTGCCTCTCCTTTAAGATTCTTCTGTTTTATTTTTAGGACCAAGATTCAATAGGAAATCTGTACTTGTATTATTGTGTTTCCTTAAAATACCTTATAGAATTTAGGTTTTTACCTTTTTATAGACTTCCTCTGTCTAAAATTAGTTTTTTCCTCTTCAACGTTCCGCATATAAGATTAACTTGGTTTGTTTCCAACCTCTGTTTTCATGGCACTAGAGTCTGAAAGAATTGGCAGAGGGTAGCCGTTCCCTTAAGGAGAATAATCAGGGCTGAGGTTCAGCTCAGTGGTAGAGTGCTTGCCTAGACAGGCAGGAAGCCCTGGGTTTGATCCCATCACTCGAGAAAGGAAGGAAGGAAAGAAAAAAGGAAAGGAGGGGTTAAAAGAGGGAGGAAGGGATGGAGAGGGTGACTCAGAGCAGTCCAGCAGAAGAAGGCCCCCTCCTCGTGGTCTGGAAATGCCCAGGTAATTGTCTGGTGAGCTGTGTTGTATGCAGTCACCTGTTTTGTGCAGGCCTGTGTCCGGTTTGCACTCCAGTGCTGTGGTCAAAATGCCACGAACGAAAGCAACCTGAGGAGAAAAGTGCTTCTCTGCCTCCCATGTCCTGATCACAGTTGATTATTGAAGGGAAGTGGCGGGGGGGGGGGGGGGGGGGGGGGGGGGGGGAAGGAACCTGGAGGTGGGACTGAAGCAGAAGCCATGGAGGAGTGCTTGCTTACTGGCTTGCTCATCATGACTTGCTCAGACTGTGTTCTTACACACCCCAGGACCACCAGCCCAAAGGTGGCACCACAGTAGTGGACTGGGCCCTCCCGTATCAGTCATTAATCAAGAAAATGCCCCCACAGACTTGCTCCTAAATCAGTCTTACGGTAGTGTTTTCTCAATTTAAATTCCCCCTCCCTGATGACCCTGGTTTGTGAGTGGATAAAAATTTAACCAGGATGCATACCTGCCATTTAAGTAGGTTTAGATACTTACTCCTTAAGATGTGAGAGCACCCAGGAAAGAGAAAAGGCAGCAGATGGGAAGTGGTGAGTTGAATGAGAATCTGTAGTGAGAGCCAGGGCAAAGGTGGAGAGGTGTGTGTGTGTGTGTGTGTGTGTGTGTGTGTGTGTGTGTGTGTGGCCAGGGGCGGGGGCAGGGGAGGACAGAGAGAGACAGAGACATAGAGAGACACAGACACAAAGAGACTTGGTATTTCCTTCACTCACAGAATCCAATGTCTTTGTGCATAACTGTAATATTTCAGAAAATGACATTCCCCGGTGCCAGCTCTCCCCTAGCTACATCAGGAGCCATCAGCATTTAAATTCATGGAGCCTGTTATATCATCCTATCATCCTACACCCAGGTACTCACAAGCAGAATTTCATCTCTAAAATAATCAAAAGCATTTTACCTGCATCTAGCCTCCCAAGAAAGCCATAGACTGAACAACGCCAGCAACAATTATGAAGCTAAATTGGCTTTATAAGAGCAAAAAAAAATCAATTTTGCTGGTTTGCATTCAGTAACTCATTTCCATATAAATGAGCTGACTTCTGACTTCGCCCAGTCTGAAGAATGTGTCTGTACTCTGGGTTTTCTGTTGTTGTTGTTGTTGTTTTGGTTTTGTGGTTGCTGCTGTTGTATTCTATCTGTGGTCCTTCGGATGAACCTGGCAGGGAATATGTAAAGGTGTGTGGCTTAGGCAATGTGGTTTCCTAATTATAATCATCTTTTTTTTTTTTTCCTTTTGGCAGTGTATCAGCTGCAGCAAGAGGCGCCTCGTCCCAAGAGGATCATTTGTCCCCGGGAGGTCGGTACTCAGCTCTTCCCAGTACACCTTGTTAAGTGTGATGAATTGGCAGCGAGTACCGCTGATGCTGGAGGGACTTCGAGTTTCCTGGGGGGTGATTTCTATTAATGTTTGGCACAGTGTCACCAAACTGAATATCTTTATAACTATGTCTTGAAATTCCATGTTATCTCAATACCTGGTTTTTACAAACTGAGAATCAAATGTCTCACATTTGTAACAAATGAAGAGACAAACTAAGTTCTTTGTAAATACCACAAAATGTGTAACATGGTTGTTTGTATCATTGTTGCCCTGACTCTTTTAAGGATTTTTTATTAATGTGTATTAATTAAATACAATTATGAGTTTCATTGTGACATTTTATACATGTATATAATGTGTTCACTCCCATATCCCTTCTTGTCCCCATCCCACTGATCTCCTTCCTCTTCCCAACTAGCCCCACCCTCACTGTGTGTGTGTGTGTGTGTGTGTGTGTGTGTGTGTGTGTGTCCGTCCTGGTTAGTTTCATTAGGGTTGGTTACAGGAGCCTGGGCACCATATGGAAAGCTATAATACAGGGCTGAAGAAGATGACTCTTGCTCTTAGGGACCATTAATGATGCAGAGCCTGAGGTCTTATGCAGGTAATCAGCAATGATATGAGACCAAGGGCCCCAGCAGTCATATCACACCCAGAAGATGGTTCACAACACTCCACCCCTTGTCCCTGCTCTTATGTTCTTCCCACCCTCTCTTCAGCAATGTTACCTGAGCTTTGGAGGGACAATGCAGATGTCCCGTTTATGGCTTGGCATTCAACGATCACTTAAGTTTAACAATCTGACCTGCTAGGATCCCCTTCAGTTAATGCTCCCCCTACCTAGAAAAAAGCCTCTCTAGCCAAAGATGACAACAGCAGTTATTTAGAAGGCAATTTGATGGTTACGACATGTCCATTTAGCACAGCAAAAGCTGTGGCTTCCCTTCTAGGGCTTCTGACTGCTCCATCTGTGACATGTGACCAGGTGTAGGAGGACATGTTTGACCCTTTTAATATGGTCAGTTGTGAAATGTTTTCAGAAAACACAGTACAAAACTGATAAATACATGGGTATTTCCAGTATCCATAGTTAACAAATCATATAGTTTTGTCATATTTACTTGAAATGTTTTCATTAAGGAATTTTTTTATTCATTTTACATACCAACCACAGATCCCCCTCTCATCCCTCCTCCTGCCCCTCCAGCCCACCCCGCCATTCCCTCCTCCAACAAGGGATGGCCTCCCATGGGGAGTCAGCAGCTGCTTCCTTGAATTTTTTAAAATAATAAAGCTATTTGTGGGAAGGAAATATGTTTCAACCCTGGAAACAGCTTTCAGTATATATTCATTTATAAAAATCCCACCAAGCTCACAGGAGTTTCCGTTGCCCTGGTTCATAAATCAGCTTGTTCATCACTTGGGGTACCAGTGAGATTAGAAGAGCGAGATCAAGGTTCTGTTTTCTATTCACATCCCGACCAGTGTGTGTATAGCCCACCTAGCACCCTTCAAACCAAAGGCTGGTGGGTCCTGGTTTCTGTGGCTATTGCTTTAGTTAAATATAGAACAGCAGCATGCTTTTACAGCTCTCTGTGGGCCCTGGCAAGGCGAGGAGCCCCGTCCCCACACTCCTGAGACTCGTCAAGGAACATCAGGGATTTCTCGGTGGGTTTTGAAGCCGTTTCAAAGACTTTGGTACATGCACCCTGGACTCCACGGCTACCTCATCCCCCTTCCGCAGTTACCTTGTCACAAGTTAGCCAGTTTTCTACATACAATTTTACTTCCATGGAAGGGGCTGAAATTCATCAAGGAATCGTGATTTTAATAGAGACTAGACTTTCTCATCCCGGGAATGTCACTAGAGAGAAGATCGGATGATTATGAGAAAAGTTTAAGGTGACTTCCAGTTCACTTGGTGGCCTGATCTTGTCACTGGCTCCTCAGTGTGTCACCCTTAAGTCAGGAACACTCACATAAGAGAAAGGATAATTTGCTTTAAGTGAAGCAAGAATTATGAAATGGGCTACTGAAATCCACCCACTGCTGCATTTCATCTAGTGTCCCTTCATGAAGGAATTATGTGTAGGATACAGTTTTGAGATGTCTGAGGAAAAAATACAATTAGGGTGGAACTGGGGAGATGGCTGTTGGGAGTGTTTGCCTTGTAAGTGCGCAGACCCGTGTTCAGTCCTCAGAACATAGCTGAGGCACGGTGGCATGTGCTTCTAACCCCAGCACTGGGGAGACAGAAATGGGCAAATGCCTGGCACTCCCTAACCAGCCAGCCAACCTAGCCTGCTTGGCAAGTTCCAGAACATTGAGAGACCTTCTCTCAAAGAAAGGTAGATGAATCTTGAATAACAACACTGCAATTGCCCTCTGGACCACACATACATGTCTACATATGTGCATACATGCATGTAGCAATGTACAGGAACACACAGGTGCACATACACTCTTGCATACAATCAAATAAAATTTGGAATGCAACTAAGAATTTAAATATAATTAGGAGCTGCACTGGAGGCAGTAACAGAGGCTCGCTAGCAAAGTTGAGCACCAACACCAGTGCCTGAAACCAGAAAGGGCAGTGAGTGGTCGGTGTTCACTGTCAGCAGATGTGTTTGGAGCACTGTGTGTCCAGGTGTGTGAACTGTGAACTATAGCAAAAAACTTGGCTATTGGCATGTTGAGGAGTATCTTAATAAAGGAGAACAAAATGATGACTTTGTGTGTGTGTGTGTGTGTGTGTGTGTGTGTGTGTGTGTGTGTGTGTGTGTGTGTGTGTTTAAGGCTTTAACTGAGATAGAGATAGAAAGAGAGAGAATCAACATTCTGGCAACCATGCCAGCTTTCCTTTGGGTAAAGGCAATAGGTATATTCTCATGTCACAGAAACTCTTCCTGGATTTCAAGTGATGCTCTTCAGACCTGCAGGGAGCTGAGGATTGCCATGCAGTCCTCATCACCAGCTGCGTGCAGGGATACAATGTATATGTGGTTTTAGGCCTTCCCCTGCTTTAAACCAGGCTTCTCATCTCTCCACCGTGACTAATTTTGCTCAAGTACAAGATTACCATCTGGTGTTTGGTCCACAGGTAGCTGAGCCCTAGAACTTCCATATCCCATGGCAGCCACGAAACCTAGTGTGAAGTGAGAGCCCATCAACTCCATTTCCCCAGCAGGCTGCCTGTGGCCGGCCAGCCAGGGAGGCAGGTGTCACGTGATAAAGGGTAGACTTTTCTAGGGGAACAGGTGCAGTTCTTAAAGGTAACAATAGGCCCAGCGTTGGTTCACTTTGTCCTCCAGTGTTATATTAACTGTACTTTCTGTCTGAGTCCTGGGCCTCCCAGGACCTAGCCTCTTAAGGGTGGAGGCCCAACTTCCTTTGGGATGCTCCTGCTAAAGACATTGTTTAGTTAAACATCACTTTGCCTTGTTATGTATGCACCTGCCTCCTTGGGGGATCCTACCTAATGAAGACAGAACATCTCCTCAGTGGACTGGATGGGCAGAGAGTGAAGCTCCTGTAACATGTTCACTAACTCATAAGGCTTTTTGTTTGAACAGAGAATACTGACTTCTGATGTACATGTTTTTCTGGTTCAACTCTCCACACAGCTCTGCTCCCTCCGTCTTCATCTTCAGCCCATCTCCTCCCAGCCCCTCCGCCCTGGTCCCTAGCTGGATGACTCCACATCCTTATAGTCTCTGTCCCCTCTCTCACTGATTACACCTCCCCAGGCTATGCTTCTCTCAGAATAGGAACCTCAGCTTCCCTGGAGCCAGACACACTGGCATGAATGCAAAATGAAGTCCAAAGGGGCAGAGATAGGAGACCCTGGGACTCCAGGATCAATCTCAGGTCAGCCTGGCTTGATAACCAATCTTGAGCCACAGGACCACTGGCCTGATGGGTTCCACTGAGCTGCTAGGTGAGGAGTGCAGGCTGACCCCACAGGCAAGATCTGAAGAGCTAGCCAAGCCAGGAATGGGGAAGCTCAGCTGCAGAGGCACATGTGGACTTCTCCTGACTTCTTGCTCCGCCAATCACATGCCATCTGTCTCAGAACCAACAGATGTGACAAACATTTAGTGTGGCGCCTGACACCTAACAGGTTCTCAGTTAACGTGCAAGAGCCAAGGCAGGTTGACCTATGGAGAGCAGGCTTTGAGACAGACACTGGGGACCATCGGGGTGAGGACAGTCGTCTCTGAATGTGAGAGCAAAGTGGCAGTGATAAGGAATAGAGCTCGATGCCCAGGATGAAGATTCTGACGATGAGAGACAGAGGGTACCAGCAGCTGAACAATGGTGCCAATTATGCCCGTAAGAGTCAGCCACGGAAATAACGGTCTGTTGCTTTCTCAAGATTCATCATTGTAAATTAATACTGCAGTGAGTGAGCTGCCACAGCACCTGGCATTCTACAGGCATTTCCAGAACACCCCTTGCCAAGAGATTCGAAACATTGTCTAGGAAACAAAAGTCTCACTTGCTCTTTCCATGAATTATCAATCAGTCACTTCCTAAGCATTTATTATTAATTACCAAGTGTATGCTTGGGTGGTCTGGCAGGAACTGTGCAGAAATTTTTCTCCAAAATTTGTTTCTCTAACTGAGACCTCTCTCCAGGGCTTCCAAGACCTCTACCCATCTGTCTGCCTGGCTTCTGCAGGTGTGTGGCACCCAGGTCATTGAAAGCCTCGCTTTCAGAAAGGACCAGGCCTACTTCGTTTAGGAACATAGCTCCAGAAATCCTGGCTTTCCACTCCCCACCCTCAGCTCCTTCTCCTTCAGTCTTAGCACTTCCAGATAGTTCTCTGATGCATCCCAGGATCTCTGCTTGTCTGAGTCTCAGATTCAGTGTTGCTTTGTACCAGGCCATCCATGAACCCCACTGAGAATAAGCTCCTCCGAGCCCAGGCCTACCACTCCATTTGCTCTGTCTTTACTGCAGTGAGCCTTTCTTGTCCACAAACGATACATTTCAAGACATCTAGTAGATGTCCAGAAGAGTGATGGGTGCTGACCCCTACATATGGTCTACTTACCTACAATAAAGTTTAATTTATATGTTAGATATACTAAATGATTAACAACTTCTAGAATAATTTTAACAATATATTGTAACACAAGTTACTTTAAGCTTCTGAATTGTTTATTTCTGAAATTTTCCACTCAACATTTTCAGACCATGGTTGACTGAAGCCCACACACACACACACACAAAAAAAAAAAAGACAAGGAAAAAAACAGATAAGAGGGGAATAACCTGTTTAATATGCCTCCTGAAATGCTTTCTTAACATATTTAATCATCACATGTCTCTCTGTAGAAGAACGGATGGGTGCTCCAGAGATCCCCATCTTTTCTGTCCATCCCTGGCATTGGGAACAGCCAAACAACAGAGGGTGGTCAGTAAACACAGAGAAAAGTCATGCGGAGGGGCCAGAGATCGGTAATGTAAGGAATTCCAAATCCTCAGAGGACTGCTAAGAGCCTATCAGGTACCCAGTGCTCTTGCCAGGGTGGTGAGTTGGGCTTTTGGTGATGGAGGTGCTTACTTAAACCCAGACTGATACTGTTTCCTGGAATGGTCCAGGTTTCTTTCTGGTCTTATCCAAAAGGCCAAAATGTCAAGATTTTTTGCCTGATTAATTTAAAGTCAGATTTCACTGACATTGCATTCAGGACACCCCACATAAGCAGAAATGGTCTTGTGACATAAATGCCACAGTCTCCTTTGTCCACTTTGATGCTTGCCTAGAGAATCGAGGATTACAAAAGGCAATTCCAAAAGGGAAATAAAAAGGCAGGCTATCATTTCAAACCATTCTCTGTTCTATACAGCTTCGCTTCCTGCTCGCTTGCCATACAATAATCTGTTTGGGAAAATTATTCTTTTAATGAAAAAGTCAACTGTAGAGCTGAGGCTCCCTGCACTTGTGACCAGAATCGGCCTTTCTTTGGACTGTCAGAGGTTGGATGGGACAGGGGCATAGGCAACATCGGCCCTTCCTCGATTGCAGTCACTCCTTACTGCCCTGTTTCACCTGCCAGGGGATCGAATGCTTTTTAAGCATCACTTAAATGTCCTGTCCCTCTTCAGGGACACTCCCTGTTCATTCTGGAGTTTCTGTACAGCCTGTTTCAGCCTTTCCCTTTTATTTGTAAAACTGTCTTTTGAATCAGCCCACAGAAGCATTCTTCATCATGCATTTTAAGGTTTTAGTAGTTGCACCTCGGCTTCTCTATCCTGGGCTGTAGGCTTTGGTCTTGTCTCAAGAGTGCCCGGGAGATATGAACAAGTCATAAGGATTGGCCAAATGTTTCTCAACAAACTCAATCCATTTGACATCACAGATTTAAGTAACTCAAAGCGGTTTTCTGTGGTTTTCTGTTATCCCATCATTCTCCTGCTTTCCAGGTTAATCATTGAAAATAAATATTTTAAAACAAAGTGCATTCTGGGAGGCTGCAACACTCTACAGACACGGATACCCAGAGCTGGGACAGCTCTAAAATCGTGCAATTGATCCTACAAGCCAGGAACAAAAATCAATCCCGTTGCTCTTTAATTGGCTTTATGTGTAGTGATCAGAAGGCAATTGCTTCCCTGGTAGAAGCATTTCCATTCCTTTCATCCTGGGCTTTCTGCACTGGTCTCTTTCTTCCCTCTTACTATTGACACAACTAAGAATAAAGGGCTTTTCCCATCAGCTCTCCTCCTCGTCTTTCATCTAACTCACTAACACAGTCAGCCTTCTTTCTTCATGTTATTCTGCTCTTAGTCAGACTTGCTTTGCTCTTGGACTGACTATAGTCTGGCAGAAGAATTGACATATGAGCTCTTTTCCTCTTAAAGATGAAGATTTTAATACGGGTTTCCCTTTCTTTTCCCTTTCCTTTCCTGAGACCCTGTGCCTGTTAGAACTCACTAGATAGTGCGAATGACTTGAGCAATCATTTTCTGTTCTTCATTCTCAGGCTGCCACCTCCTGAGTCACAGAATTACAGACATGTACCACCATGCTCCTTCTGTGCATTGTTGGGTATCAAACCCACAGCTCCATGCATGCTAGGCAAGAACTCTACCAACTGATCAGGCATGACTATAAATGCCTCCAAATACCAGCACTTGAGAGGTAGAGGCAGGCAGACCTCTGTGAGTTCCAGGCCAGGGGGCTACATAGCGAGATGCTGCCTCAAAAAAAAAAAAAAAAAAAAAAAAAAAAAAGAACACTACCAACTAAGCTGTCTGTAGCCCCTTGTGCCTATTTTTAAACAGAAAGTTCTTAATAAAAAATAATTTGATCTCTCCAAATGCATATCCCTCCCCTCCATACAAGAAGAATTCACTCTCTTTGGAATGCTTTGAACTTCTTCTAAGCTAATACAGACCCTCGGTTGCATCTGGGAGCTACACAGTCATTTTAAGGTGAACTCACAAAGGGCAGGCCTGAGTTCTGGAGGCCCAGCGGTTGTACGGTTCTGAAACTCAGAGCTAAGGGACACAGAGGCGGAAACAGGCTGGAGCGCCAGCAGGGAGCGGAGCAGCAGTGTACCCACACTGGAGTTGAGTTGAAAGTGGGCTGAGGAAAACGGGGGGGGGGGGGGGGGCACTCACACAGCAGATCATAACAGGCAAAGTTTCTTGAAGATTCTTTAACATCACATGTGGTTTCTGTTTCTTAACCTCGAACTGGGATATGTGTACGCCGCTCTTCTACAATCACGCTAGCATGGTGCATTTCACTGTTCAGGAAAAAGAAAGAACAACTGAACTACCATATACCACAGCATGTGTCTGCCACCCTTCCCTAGCCTGGGGCATCATGACCCATCCCATCCCATTCCCCCTCTCAATGAGGCCAGGCCTCAGGAGTGACCCAGTACAAAATCTCTGCTCTTGGGAAAGCCAACCTCAGGCTGCCTCTGCGGTTTGAATGTCCCCGCCAGCTGTAATGATGTTGACAAGTGGGGCTTCTGAGCAGAAACTGGGCCGCAGGTCACCGCCCTGGTACATGGATTAATGCCTTTGTGGAGGGAGCAGGTTAGTTACCACATACATGGGTAAAGTATACAAACAGAAATCAAATGAGCCACACCCTCGAAACATACAGAGAGAGAGAGAGAGAGAGAGAGAGAGAGAGAGAGAGAGAGAGAGAGAGAGAGAGAGAGAGAGAAGCTCCTACATCAGCCCAGGCTGTAGCTCGGCCATGTGAGGGGCCTGAGGGGAGGAGTCAAGAGCAGTAAGAACAGAACACTGCTGGGGATTTGAAGACAGAATTTTGCTCTCCTGGTTAAACTGACAGAGAAGTCGTGCTGACTAAGGCAGGTTGCACTTTCGCCCTGATGAGCCATATCTCCCAGGGGAATGTGGTCTAGCTAACCAAGCGTCTTAATGCTTGAAAACCAATTTCAAATCTTGACTCTATTTTCCGTCAGAAAAATGTGGATGGTGCAATTTTAGTCAGTCCCAGCTTTAATGTGATGACCCTACGTATCACCTGATTGTTGGTTTATAGTCGGTCGTCTGGTGGGGGAAGGCACTGCCTGTGCCCTGAGCCCTGGCCCAGTAGCTTCTTGTCTCCTGTCCCTTGAGGCACTCCCATGGGGACAGACAGCACAGGAGACGTGAGACCACATTCCTACCAGACAGTCCGCATCCAGGGCAGTGCCTCTCAAAGTGTGCTTCTAGGGCCAGGTGAAGGCATCACTCAGGAACCCACCAGAAATGAGTATTGTCTGTTCCAGCCTGAACCTGCTGAATCAGGAACTGGAGCTGGAGGCCAGCCACCTGTCTCAAGTGTGAGGACCAGTGCTCTCAGAGCTGTTCTGGCTTTGTTCTGCTTCCTATCCACACCTTCCCTACATCCTGAGGACACAGGAACCAAAATTATTTGGCCTGCTGATCTGGTGGACCATCTCTGTGCTAGCTTTCTCGTGGATCTCAAAGCAGACATCCAGGCATCCCATGGCCCTCTTTGTTTCTTCTCTGTAGCCTTCCTCCTAGATGCTATTCCCACCCTTTAAAGGTGTCTTGCCTTTCTTCTTTGCTAGGTCTAGCTTTCCCAGACTCCCTCATGTTTCAGAGATCGACTGCAAACCCTTGTGTGGATATGGTCTGTGGTCAGTGCCTGACTTAGCCCTCTACCTGTTCTGGCATTATACCACTGATGCTATTTTATATTAAAGTTAACAGAATTATTCAGGTTCACATCTAATGATTCACAGTCATGTTTATTCATATTTTAAGTATTTGGTTATGAACCCCACCTCTTTCAGGATAGTTCACATATTTTCTTTATCAGTGACTATGCATAAAACACCCTTGCAAGATCTCTTTCTGCTGTGAGAAAATCTTTGCCTTAATAAAAATAATAAATTCCTATGACTGTGCCAGGAATACCGTGACTAGCATTTCCACTCCCCAAGATCCTAACTCCTTCACTTAGTGCTTAATGAGCAGCTCCTAATCTGGGATTTACGTGACTGTTTTGCTAATAAAAGCTGGTGCATAAGTGATGCTCTCAGACCCCCACCCTGGCCTTAGCTCCCACTTCTCTGTTGTCTCCAGCATACTGTTGGCTGAGCCATGGTAAGCAGTTTCCTCTGGCTGTGCCCTTTCACAATCTCCGTCTTGCTTGACATCAGATCTAAATACACCCTATCTCCAGGTCCTGTTGGACAGAGCAGCAAGCTGCACTTTAGAGATGGTATCTCTTGCTTCCTTCTTATTTACATAGCCTCTGTCATCTCCCTGTCTCCTGTGGAAGGAAATTAAATAGCCTAGGAAAAGCCTCACAAAGGCATATTGGTTGGCATCCAGCACCTTGTGTCCTGTTAGGTAATTACACATCGATTGTGTGATGAATTGTTCCAGTGTCTCCCTGGCCATTTCTACCAAGCATTTAATTACACTCCCTGGGTATCCTTTTGCTTGGCTGTGGTCCTCGAGGTTCCATAGGTTCTCGAGAACAGGCTGACTGTTATGTCTTCAATACTTCCTCATCTAAGAGTGCATAAAAGGCTCACTTGTGTTCCTATAGTCTCCCCTGATTACGTATATGATCCAGCCACTTTCTGCCTTAGTTCGTAGTGATTTAAGTTGACTCAGCATATCTTGCTTAAAAATTAGAGATGCCTTCTACTCAATGCAGCAAATGGAGAGGCCTGCACACAAATTGAGGACTTGGCCCACCACTAGCTAGAAAGGCCTAGGAAGCATAGAATGAACCAAGTCCTTGAGACAGAGACTATATAGTTCTCAAAGCCAATCCAACCCCTGCCAAGAGAACTTTGCTGACCACTAATGGTACAGTAACATTAACATTAACTTTGAAGAATGAGTTGATAGACATGAAGCAGTTAGATTAGAGACAGACCTGGCAGCTGTACACAGGAAGTGCCGGGGTTCATTCTTGCCCACTCCCAAACACGGTGAGGCTAGAAGGAAACTCCAGCCTGTAGCTGAGGAAGGACTTCGCCCCCAGCCATTTGGAGGAGCAGCCTGCCCTTTGTGTTTAGCGCATGCGCATTGGCAGAAAGGCCAAGACAGCAGCAAGAAGCAGGCATCCAGTCCCTTCCTCCCTCACCTGCTGGTGGCAGCCTGCTAGCAGAAGTGACCAGTGCTGCTCAGTAGGAGCTGAAAGGCTGGGTGGAGTTGTCGTTGGTAACTCTTCCTGGACATGTAAACTGTACTGGCTTTAATTTCAGGAACAAAGCTGGTGTCACCTCCTATCAAAAGTCTAGGAGCCATTGAAGCTGACTAATGATTTGTGTCTTAATGTTTGGAGAGAAGAGTGCGAAGTCCTCCACTTTGAAATACATAGTTTTAAAAGTTGGATTGATGGGCAATAAAGGATGAACAAATAGATAGGCTTCAAAATGCTATGGAATGCCAGTGACGTGTACATAGGTCTGCTGTGAAGCCCTTTGAACCTTTCATATACTCAACCGAATGTATGAAGATTTTCACACAAAAGCATCAAGAAAGCCAAGACAATTTGTGCAAGCAGAGAAGGCTGAGACGTGAAGCTATTCTCTGGGGTGCCGGGCCCTGACAGACAAGAGACAGGCTTAGTGTAAAAGCTGCTGAAAGTACACAAGCCATGCTCAGGAGTCCATACTGTGGAATTCAAAAGGATCAGACGTGAGGACAAGCACAAGAAAGTGTTCTCACTATTTTATTTATTACTCTTCTGGGGAGTTCTTGGGCGAAAGCCTACTCTAGAAGCAGTGTATTGGATGTTTTGGATTTTTGTTTTTGTTTTTTGAAATAACAGAACAAGCTTCTGGATTTTAGAGAATCATTGTGATATAGAAAAATGAGTGCCAGACCTGAAATCGGGGCTGGGCTTCAGTCTTGGCTTTATTGAGCTATTCGAGTAAACTGGTACCCGCTCTGAGCTGCAGCTTCCTGCCCTATGAGAAAGATGCAAAGGCACACAGCCCACCAGCCTGGTGCAAGAACACATGTGAAAGCACTCTGGAGGCATGAAGAGCTCACGGGAGTGTGAATTCTCAGGGAGCAGTATTATCTCCAAGGGAAAGGCTTGATCTGAGAGAGAGACAGAGACAGAGACAGAGAGAAACAAAGAGATAGACACACAGAAAGAAAGCAATGCAGATAAAGAGATGAGCTATCTTAAAATATAAGCTACAAATGTACATACAGAACTTAATAGATAGTGAGTTTATCATCAGAATTGAATTTTCATTGGGCAGGGGTTGCAGGGACTTGCCTCAACACCCTCCAGAATAGACTGTTTCTGCAAAAGAGATTAACACTTACTGAACAAATCTTTCATTTCCACTGCAGCCTAAGCTCCATCAGCCCTCCTTTCTCTTTCTTTGTGCATGCATTAAGCTTAGAAGGAAAGAATTCGCGGAGAGGAGAGAGGACTTAGGCAACTGTGTTCACCGACCTGCCCCTAACTCCCCCAGAGTCAGCGGGCAGCATCTCTCCTGGAGCTCCAGCTCCTTGGGCTTGGGAGGAACGTGGAGAATTTAACGCAGCTCAGAGGAATGAGGGAGATGAACTGAGGGCTGGAGTGGAGCTTTTTAGAAGGTCTGCCTGAACAAGGGTTATTTAGCGTGAGGAAGACCGTGCAATCAGGGGCCAAGATCGCGTTTAATGATCAATCCTTGTTCTCTGGAGAGGAGTCTGGGTTCTCGTTTCCACTGGAGGCCCAAGCAAGGCAAGAGGCATAATCTGAAGCAAAAAGATGCAGGGTCAGATGTATTCAGAGGACATTTCTACCCATGATGGAAATCCTGGATTGTATTTCTCTTTACAAGGTTTCTTATTTTAAAACATGACACCTGCTTGCAGGAAGTATCAGAAGGATGGAAATGCTGGCAGGGTAACTCCATTTAAACCACACACACACACACACACACACACGTCTGTTTTTAAGTAAGCTTATAAAATAATATTTCCCTATGGCTTTTTCAAACATTCTTAGTGTTATATATCTTCCCTTCTCACTCACCCTATACAACTCCTCTCCCCTGTTAGTCCCTCCATCTTCTCCCTTTCATAGCTCCTGTGCCCTCCCATCCTCCTCCCTAGAGCTCCACACAATCCCCCACCCCACCCCTGCCCCACCCACGCCCCATGATCCCTTTTTACTTTTCTGGCTTCTGCAGTTATTTCAGGTTAGATATTCGAACCTAAAGATTCGGAGCTAGGGGCCACAGATAAGGAAGAAGGAGGCATTTGTCTCTGTGGGGGTTGAGTACAGTGTTTACAATGAAGTAGAGGAGATGCTGCTTTTCAGGGGGGGGGTCCAAGGAGAACCAACTAGCTTGTGTGGGTTTCCCCTCCAGCAATGAGGAAGTTGTGAAGGGTTTGGAGCAACATGAGGATTGTCTTTTTCTGGCTCACTCTAAAACATAGATCTGGGGACAAGGACAGTTCATACAGGACCGCCAGTGAAAATACTGTTTTGGTGGACCAGAACAGATTCACAATGGTGGACATAGAAAGAGACAACTGGCATAGCATCTAAGAGGATGCACCACAGGATGGGAGAGGGGGCATTCCTATGACAGTGCCCAGGAGCCCTGAGCGAAGTCGTTCACAGAGATGCTGAGACACCAAGTGTCGCGAGTGGACTCTCTATACCAGCCACTCTAATGGGGCTGGAACGGACAGTACTGGAGATTTTGACAATGTGTGTGTTTTGTGGGGGGGGTGTCAATCCAATGATTCCAGCGGAATCAATGTTTTCTGTTGTTGCATTTTCTTCTGTGCTTTGGAAATTGCCATTCCTCTCCATGTAGATTATCAGCATCTGGTTAGTATGTCACCCTCATGCCTTTTCATGACCTTCAAGTAACATAGCCTTACAAGCCTTCGTCTGCTCATATGGGATGATAGCCTCTGCCTGGCCTACTTGTTGGGAGGACCAACGTGTCTGTACTAAAGGAACATATGTCTCCTCCTCTGCCTGTAGCTGGAGAGTTTTCTCTCCAGGTCCCACCAAACCCCGGCAGTCTGACAGCCCACTTATAAAATAAACACACAGATGCTTATATTATTTAAACTGTTTGGCCTAATGGCTCAGGCTTCTAACTATCTAGTTCTTATATCTTAAATTAATCCATTTCTATAAATCTATACCTTGCCACGTGGCTCTTGGCTTACTGGCGTCTTCACATGCTGCTTGTCATGGGGCGGCTAGCAGTGTCTCCCTCACTCAGCCTTCTACTTCCAGAATTCTCCTCTCTCCTTGTCCTGCCTACTTCCTGCCTGGCCACTGGCCAATCAGTGTTTTATTTATTGACCAATCAGAGCAATTTGACATACAGACCATCCCACAGCATCTGCCTCTCCAAGCCCTGCCCTTAGGGATGCTCTGGATCAGGGGTCAGTAGGCCTGAAAAGAAGATCAGAACCAGAAGCACAGGCCCAATGTTCAAGGGAGGACACAGTGTATGGGTGTGATTCTGGGTATAATCACTGGTCCTTTTCAAATGTGCCCATAAGAAATCTAGGCATCACATCTTCCCCCATTGTGATTCGTGTTCTGTGGCTGCCTATCTAATGAGATTAGGAAATCTTCACTTCATTGAAGTCCATCCTAGACAAATAATTAATCAGCCTCTCACCTCCCATATGTATGTGCAGCACATATATGTAGTGCCCATGGAGTTGAGAAGAGGACCTCAGATCCCCTAGAACTAGAGCTATAATCCACCATGTGGGTGGGAACAAACACAGATCTCCTGCAAGAACAGCTGATACGCTTAACCACTGGGCCATTTCTTTAGCCCCGGACAGTGGATTGTTATTACACATTCTGTTGAAGAAAGGAGAGTCATCTCTCAGGGCTCAGTCACAGGTTCAGAGGGCTTAAAGTGATGCCCTGAGGAGAAGGCGGCTTTGGGTTCTAGAAAGAAGTAGGGATTTGGATGTGCTCAGTTTTCAGTCTATACCATGCACTTTGAATTATAAGAATGAAAATTCCTGGGCTTTTATTTTATTTCCTTTTCAGCAGAGACCTTTGGTTTCTAATTAGAAAGGCATTAACCATCTTTAATTTTTGTGGATGGAATTGCCCCAGTATGACCAGTTCTAATCTCCCATCAAAGGCCCTTTCTCCCACATTTGATGTGTATCTCAGAACCCAGCAGTCTGGCTGCCTCATTCAAGAGGTTCCTAAATTAGGTTTTAAAAATTATTTCTGTTAAGTATAAAGTTAACATACCAGCTGCTGAGGGATTATAAAAGCTTTGTTTTTTTTTCTTTCCCAATAATTGGAAACCTTGTTTACAGAAGACTCAACGATCTGCTTTAAATGTCTTTGTGTTGAATATAAAAGAACGTGTGTTTATCTAAGCAACAATAATCTGACTATAAAGAAACTCATTTAAGGCTTACACCTCCTGTCTCTCAGGGCTGCTGTCACCAGAATGTTCTTCCAGGCTTTGCAAATTGCTGAAAAGTCTTCCTCAAAATTATCAAAATAAGTTGGGGGATAAACCCAGTAGCTTGGGAAGAAATGTAATTCTGAACCACAGGGAAAGGATGCAATACTCAGATATCGGGCCACTGAGGCAAATTTATTGGAGTTCCTGTTGACTAACTGGTTGATAGAACTCAGATCACCAGGGAAAGGTTTTAAGGTATTCATTCCCAGCAAAGAGAAACCCAAAGTCTACCAGATGAGCAAATTAGTGAAAGTGAGGAATTTCAGGAGCCAACCAAGGCCTTAACATTTTTTTAATATTTGCTGGAACAGGAGAGAAGTCCTGAGGTCGGGAATATCATGCAGAGGCTGGTACTAGCTCTGAGTCCTCACTTACCTCCTTGTGGTAAAGAGAACTTAATGAAATAATGCATAGAAAACACAGAGTCTGTAGCAACACTCAGCAATGTAAGACCATCGCCTGGACTGTTCCAAGTCTCATGGTTTATATAGGCAATGCCTCATCTGATCTCTGAAGCTGTCATATAAATGTAGCATGTCTTAACAGTACCAATATTATTAAAGATTGAAGAAAATGAGATGCAAAGAAGTCTAATAACCTCTCCAGGATCATGCAGCAGGTAGATTCATGGTGAGGAAAGACTGCATCCATTTTCTTCCCATCATTCTGTTGACTTCTGCTGAGCACAGAGCTCTTTACTCTATGAACATTGACTACCTGCTACTATGGCTCACTAGCCATTTAGCCATCCTCTTTCCTCAATTCACAGCCTACTTTACAAGTTCTCAGATGCCTGGCACCTTCTAAGATCCTAAGACTTTTGTGACTCCTCTTTGAAGTGCAGATTCAAGCTCCATGGTGAAGGCCAGGCTCTGGTCCTGATGACTTGCTGACAGTCTTTTCCATTATACTTTGAGTAGGAGGGTGCCAGCCTGTGGAAGGTAGCTTCTTCCAGAGCTTTGTGTTGCCCCAATTGGCCTAAGTTTAAACATAGAGGACAGTCTCCTTCTTTTCCCCCAAGGAACTGTAGTTAGTGTTTAATAAGCTTAGGCACACCCAAGGGCACCGCCAACTCTGTTCCAGTTAGGGGTAACACCCATATCTTTGACAACAGCATTTCATTGTTTATTTTTATTATAGTATGTGCTCAGTGGAGAAGGGTAATGACATCCCTAGTCTGTTCAGCTCTATATCTCACAGAGGCATACATATGCATTACTCTCCTGAGTGTGTTAAACAACTAGAAAATTTATCCTACAATGTTTGATATTATATAAAAAATCTCACTACGGTGTTCAATTGTTATTTAGGAGAATTTTAGCAACATTTAGAAATTTGATCTTTTAGGGTGCTTTAGCAATAAATTGTCAGTTTTTGCCACCTGAGTAGAGTAAAGGCTCTCCATGCCTAACTCATTCTGTAGGATTGTATGAGGCTCAGATGCATACTGTCTCTACCCTGTGCCAGACATGCAGAGGGTCCTGAGAATGGCATGAAGATGAGGAAAGACATGACTGCTACTTCAGAAAATGCTCAGAAAGCTGGGTACCATGGCATATGGTGTGTGGCCAGCATTTGGGGGGCTGAGATAAGTAGAATTCTTAAATTTGAGGTGTTCTGCCTGGGCAGCATGGAAGGGTTCCCTGTCAACAAGAAAACAAAACAAAACAAAACCCCTCCAGGCTCAGTGAGAGACTCTCTCTCAAAGAATTAGGCAGAGAATGATAGAGACAGACACCCAGTGTCTTCCTCTGGCATCTGTGTGTTCCTGTAAGCATAAGCACATGACATGCACATACTGTGTGCATATAAACACACATACACACCCGAGAGGGAGAGTCTGGCCTCCATGTGTTCCTATGGACATGCACACATGACATACACACACACTGTAAACACACATGAGAGAGAGGGGGGAGGGAGAGAGAGAGAGAGAGAGAGAGAGAGAGAGAGAGAGAGAGAGAGAGAGAGAGAGAGAGAGAGAGAGAGATTGAATGTCATGGCTAGGGGAGCTGTGTCTGGGGAGAGAGCTTATTGGGTTGTACTGGGCCACTGGGCCACAGCGTAGAGGTCAGCAGTCTCACTGGACAAGCCCCTGTCCCTCTCAGTCTTGATACCGAGCTGACAATGTTTTGTTCATATCCAAGGGTCTACTATCATCCAGCTTGAAAAACTGTTGAGGCTCTGTGCCTTTCCCAGGGTCCTTTAACTAAAGAGTAAGTTCTGGGCTGGTTTAAGGCTCCCTGGAGTGTGTATTCTGCTGAGACCTCTGCCAGCAAAGAGTTTAGAAATAGAAAAAAGATGGTCTTTAACCCCAGCCATTTTCTCTATCATGAACAATTATAAATATATATAATATATTATATTATGTAATATATGTAATAGTATGTTATGACATAGAAATATATACATATATTTATATATTTGCAAGAGCTACAGAAAGGACCAAGGAAAGGAAATTGGATCAGCTTGTTCTCAGAACAGCTTTACAGTGGGATCTGTGGTCATGGGGCCCAGTACATCCTTGCTTCCTCTCTCTTGCCTATGTAAAGGCCCCAAATGAAAAGAAGATAAGAACCCCAGCATGCCTACCTAAATTCGAACTCAGAAAAGGCAGAGTAAGAGTTTTTCCATACTTCTCTGGCTCCATTCCATGTGCACAATGTTCTTTGTGACTTGTGTCCCTGGTTTATGTTCTAGTGGTTTCTCACATAAGGAACTTGCCCCTCACTTGGATGCAAGTCTCCTCTGGGCAAGATCTTATTTGGGGGACTTTAAGATTTCCCTATTTGGTAGGCTGGGTCAGATTTTTTTTCCTTGTGACTCCCACATGCCCTGAGCACAGAACCCCAGGAACTCTTCATAGCTGTGTCCTCCATGTATCTGCTCAGCAGCCATCACCATTGAACAATGGCAGGGCTCAGCCCTAAACCTGATCCATGTGCTGTGTATTTTCTTAAGTGACGAGTGACCTGAAAGCGATTGTTTTCCTATTTAGAATCAATTAGATTCCACAGTCACTGACCTCTTACCTACAGCCCAGGAGCTAGGCATTAGCTTCACCGACCATGCTGTCCACATGAGAAGATTGATTAGTTACTCATCTCCTGAGGGAGAAATGAGGATAGGGAGATGGAATAGGGCTAAAAGCTGCACTCAGATTTCACACCTTCTATTACAGATTAGATGAAAAGATGGGAGTGGAAACTTTTCCCTTCTAGAGAATGAACCATTTCTAACTTTGGAATATTATATCCCCAGGAATGGAAAGAGATTTTGGCATCATGCGTTGCCTATATCCATTAGCTTTTCTAGATCTCGATGGCGCACTGATGTGGCAATTGAATATCAGTAGTATCAAATAAGAACTTCAAAAGTCAACAGAGTGATAGCAGTGACAATGTTCAGCTCATGTTTTAAAAGTTACTGATGTGTAAAGTTACAATAGAGCACGGCATTTATAGAAAAGACACCGGCTAGGAGGGGGCCTCTTCACACACTCTGAGCTTTGGTTGATTATATCATTCAGACATTTCTTCACAAAAACATGGAGCGGTCTTCACACTTCGAAGATCAAGAGTTACAGCAGCCTTTTGATTGAGTGCCTTTCAGGTGTGAAATGCACAGAAGAGAGACCACATGTTTAGAAGTGTCTAGATGATGAGCTGGGTGCAAGCTAGATTTGTTTTAGGTAGATTGTGAGGTGGTCTTCAGAGCCCTGGATCCCCCTTCTGAACTTTCCTCGTGACCTATAATATCCTATGGCCCTTTATCCTTTGGGGTAGAGGGGAGGTGGAAATACACCAGGAACCTGCCTGGTACCTGGAAATCCAACCATTGTGCCTTGTTGGGAGAACAGTATATTTGGCTATAGACAGAGCTGACCATAGACCGACAGAAAAATCTGCCAGGCTCATACCCTACACCTGACAACAGACACACATTTGCTTCCAAATGTTCAACCACCAATAAAACTTCTAGCTTCACGTGGTTCAACTGGAGTGTCCCAAGAATTAAAGCAGGACCGAGAGCCAAATGTGAAAATCTGTGCTCGTCTCTTACCAAGCCAATACTGTGAGCATCAGAAAGCAATGTTCTTATGTGACAGATGACATGTGTGACCACATAGGATGTAGTCATCTCAGTCTTTCCCTCCATGTGCTGTGCCTCTGGTATCAAGTGAATTGTGACCCATTACTAGGCATTTGTTGAAAAATGAAGAATGCTAGAAATACCAATTTTATTGAAGAAGAAACCAAATGATATTTACTTTATTTTTTAATCCAGGTGCAAACCCTTGTTTATTTATAAGTACAAAACAAAACAATTAAATGAATATTGAAATAAATGCTTAAGTTTTATTCATGCTAGAAGTATCTGTCTTGTTTTTTAGAATGAAGTTAAAATATCTTTTAAAATCCTTTACTCTTAAAATAAGCAACACATTGTTTCCTTTGGGGGAAAACTGTTATTTATTATTTTGAAAATTCTTTATTGTATTCATTTGGTTTGGGTGGGAAATGAGCCTAATGAATATAAAAATGTAATAATTCTGCCTTGTTCCTTTCCATGAGGATGTGTTGATTAATTCCAAAGTTTCATGGATCTCTGATTTGGTGAATGAATCTATAATAAAATTAGAACCAGGACACTAGCTGTTTATCTGAATCACATTTTTATCTAGCTGATTTGAATTCAAATGCATTGTTAACATTTTTCTTTTTTTAATATAGGTGGAAAACAGACCAAAATATTATGGAAGAGAGTACGTATTATACTATTCTGTGTTTTAATAATTTAATAAGTAGTCACTTCATATGTCATTCAAATATTAACTATTAAATATTCCCCAATGTGGTCTTCATCACATGTTCATTGTGTAAGAGTGTAGTAAAAGAATAAACGCAATCAGACAGCTTTGTATTGAATTTTCCTTCCCATACTTGGTGTCTGGTTTCCACTAAGATACAGAACCAGCTTCCGGTTCAGTTTGAAATGGAAGGCTCACCATCAGCTCACCATCAGCATTTCATTTCACTGTCTACCCTGATGCAATACAAACACCTCAGTGCCAGAGACCGTTCACTACAGTTGAATTCCTGACTGTCAGGAACCTCGTAGCACAGTGGTCAGGAAAAGCATCCTGTTTCCCTTCAGTGTCTTTCTCTGGACTTGGATGGATCAGCCAGATTGCCTTAAGTCCACTGTTACTCTCATCCTTCCCCAGCCACATTCTCCTTTACCTCCAGCTCTAGCCTTGTTTGACTTCCTCGGGAATTGAGCACAGGGCAAACATCATGACTAGTAAGGTCATTTGCAGTCGGAGACTGGGAAGTATAGAATGCCGTAGAGAGTGAGAGCTGTGGAATGGTGTGGGCTGGGGGGAGGTACATAAGTCACCTCTCTTCCTAAGGTCAACCCTGCGATATGATGAGGCAAAACCTCTTTCAAGTCCACCTCCTGGACTCTCTTGGCCAATGCAAGATCTCCCCCCTCATCCTCATACCCAGAAGAGCCTCAGCTTCATGATTAATGGACCATTTGGTCATCCTAGCCCAGAGCTCCTTCACAGTGGACAGAGCTGCATCCTGGCCCCTTTCTTATCAGACTCTGAGCCTCTAGCCAGCCAGCTCCTTTCAAGAACCCACCCAGGAATGCAGGCCTCCCCTCTCGCCCACCCCACCTCTGACAGCTAGACTATGCTGTCTCCTGGTTGTGACTGTCCATCTGATTTGGGGGTTACTTGCAAACTGCACGATTATTTTTTAAAAGAGAGAGCAAACAGGAAAAGCTACCACGTACAGTCTTGTCTCTGAATCTAGCAGGTGCATTATTTATTAAACGTTTTCTTTTTTACACAAAAGTTTTGAGTGAATAATCTTTTCTATTTCATCTTCCAACCTGCCAAATCCTGTAAGCAAAGGAGACAGGAAAACAAGGAAGTGTTTTCATAATCACAAAAGAATATTTTATAGTAGAGAAGAATTAATGTAAAACTTGCAAGGCTCTGCTCCTTTTGTTTTTTGGTTTTTTGGTGTGTTTTTTTTTTTTAATGAAGTTCTCTTTCCCATCTACTCAAAAAGCCATGCACAGGTCCCTTAGGAAGCATATCTGTGCACTGCTCAGGCAGGAAGCCCCAGGATGGGTGACAGTGGGTATCTCTGTGGAAGCAGAGTATTTGTTTCTGTATAGTTTAAACTTTCATATCATTTGTACCTGTACCGTCAACATTGCAATTCTGGATGCTCCCACTGTGAGCTACCACTTCCCTTTTTTTTATTTTAATTTTTAAGAGTATGTGTGATTTGTCTGTATATATGTCTGTATATCAAGTGTGCGCTTGTTGTCTGCACAGGCCAGAAGAGGGCATCGGAGGCCCTGGAACTGGAGTTAGAGAAGGTTGTGAGCTGCATGTGGGTGCTGGGTCCTGTGGAAAAGCAACAAGTGCTCTTAACTGCAGAACCATCTCCCAGCCCCTACCATTTGCATTTTTGATACTTAATACCTAGTAACCCTGGGAAAATAAAACATAGAAAAATAGATGGTGGAGAGCACCCACAACTCTCCCCACCCCATGAAAGAGAACCATTGTTACCTTTTTACCTTTGTCTGGATATTCTGACTTTTTAAACCGTGTGTAAATCACAGACTGTTTTCAGCCACATAAAACTACAGCTACCTTCTTTTGGACAATTGAACTTGATTCTTCACACACACACACACACACACACACACACACACACACACACACACACACACGTCCCTCTGGCCATCACTTCAATTTCTGGTTCAAGAAAGCCAGTACTTAGCTGCTCGCCCACTTTCAGACTACAGCACCCCCAACCCTCCTGCCCCTCTCCTGCAGGAGTAAGCAGGACAGGGTGCAGGTCCCTGTACCCTCTTTAGTGAGCACCTTACCCCACCACCCCACTTCTACCCTACGGCGGCACATCCTGGCATATCCTAGACACTCTATCCTCATACCTCCTCTGGAACCAGCTTGGGTCCTTTCTGGCTGATAAGACTCTTTCCTGTGCCCGCTGTTCTTCTTATCCCATGTCCTGTCCCTATGTCACCTCCCTGACACTGGCCAGGCAGCCCTCAGGGCTCTCCATCAAGGCCACTGCCAGCCCTCCCTGCCAGGGCTGCTCTTACATCTCAGCACTCATCCCGAGTTCTCCAGAAGCACTGCTGGAAGCACTGGTTCCTGAGATGGAAAACCAGAGCTTGGCAGAGCATACGGCATCTTTCCCTACAAGCTACCCTGGCCTTGACCTAAGAGCTGGGTTTTTAATACAGGACCATTGATGTTCCTGGCATCTTTCCTCCCCTAGGACCAGAATATCACCTGGAAGAGCCCAGTATTGAAAAAAAAAAAAAAAGGAATATTGTAAAAGAGAATTAGGAACAGAAAGAAAGGTACACACACACACACACACACACACACACACACACACACACACACACACACACATCTCCATCACATTTGCACTCCAGCCTAATCTTTGTATTGTTGGTGGGAGGGGGAAAAAACAAAGGTTGCTTTTTTTATTCTCAGAAAATTCTTTATATATATATGATTATTCCCCAGAGTTTTCTTACCGCTAGGTAATTCTAGAAAGAGGTATTTATCCCTCTCCTAAGAGTTTAGAGTCCCTGGGCACTGACCTCTTTCCATACTCAAGACCCCTTCATCTTAGACACACAGAGGATAGAACTGCTTGTGATGACAGAAAAAAGAGAAAAACAGCTGAGCATGGTGGTGCCCTCAGGCGAAGGCAGAGGCATGCAGATCTCTGTGAGTTCAAGGCCAGCCTGGTCTACGTAGTGAGTTCCAGGACAGCTGGGGCTGTGTAATAGACAGAGTGTCTCAAAAATAAACAAACCAAACCAACCCAAAGAATTGCTGGTAATGGCTGTGAGCCTTCATGTTTACTTAAAGGTAGAGGAACAAATGGATCCTCCCAGCCATGTGCCTTCCTCCTCCCCAGTCACTGTCCAAGCTCTAGGCCTCAGACAACCGCCTTCAGAGAGCCAACACAGTCTTTGACAAGCCAGAAGTCCCTTCAGTATGCCACATGTTCTGTGTGCGTGTGTTCATTGTGTAATGGAGAAAAAGAAGACAAACATTATCACTCAAACAGAAAAGTAGGTTCCTTTTGCAAATACCCACCTAAACAATTTACTCTCGAATGTAAAAGATTGGAAGAACATGGCTCCTAGCCAGCCCTTCTTTCCAGAGAATGAGCCTCTAACATTAACGACGCCCAGCACCAGAAGCAAGCAGGTTGCTAATCAATACGTGTTCATTTTCAATCAGGATAATCCATGGTTCTCTGTGTTTGAGCTGAAAGTTAAATTGGTAATTGCTCTTTTGTTATTCCCCACGGTTTGAAAGGAGCTACAGCCCAGCTTTCATTTCCATTTTCATTTTCAGCCCAAGAGCAAAGACAGTCGCAGAAAGCCAGATGGGCTGTGGGTTTTCCTGTGTTTGCAACTCTTGGGGGGGAATGCAGGGGATAGTTCCAAGAGGGTCTTTAAGGTGTGACATAGGCACACCCTCCTCATTCCATGGGAGACAGTAGGTGCCCAGGGACCTAGTAACCATCACTTTTAGCCAGGTTCCCATAGTACCTACCTTGTACATGGTCTGTTCAGAGCAATGACTGCCCTGTCCCTCCAGGTTTCATGGGATCATCTCCCGGGAACAGGCTGACGAACTCCTTGGAGGTGTAGAGGGTGCCTACATCCTTCGAGAGAGCCAGCGGCAGCCAGGATGTTACACACTAGCACTAAGGTGAGCGGCGTTTCACTTACTGTTTGTGAAAGTGGGTTTTATGATGTTCCAGTTTTTAAAAATTATAATGTGATCCGGGGACAGACAGACCTGACTGGGGTGGTGAAACAATAGAGAGATACGCAGAAAAGCTGACAGCAGGTGGACTGTGCTATCTGGTGGGGGAACTATAGCACCCCAGAAGAGCAGCACATGTATAATATAGTATTGACTGGGGAGATAGGGTTATTCATACAGTTGGGCAAGGAGGTGGAGTTTATGGCATACAGCTGACTAAGGAGGCAGGGTTAGTTTGTCTCAGTAGGCGCTGTCTCTGTACCGGAGCACTCTTGAGGCTGTAAACATCCAGGGAGAGAAAGCTACGGCGGACATTTTCTGGGCACAATGTCAATATTCAAGCTCAGACCCAAGGAAGGCTTTGCTATTGTATTGCCCTTTGAGCCTGCCCAGGACTGGAGGGCATTTTGCCATTTCTCCAATGAGTGTGAGGCTGTGGGGTCCTTGACATGGCTGTGCCCATGTCAACAACATACGTTCACTCAGGCCTTCCCCCTACCACAGTGAAATGCACATGATGTAAAACTGGCCATCTCTATCAGTTTAAGTGCACAGTACGGTGGCATTAGACACACCAGCTGTGCTTCACAGCCACTGTGGCTGTCCACAGAAGCTACCACTCATCCCAGACACTCAGTTTCCACAGTCAGCTCAGCTTGGGTTACTTTGCATTCCACTGTCTCCAAACACCAGCTGCATGGGCTAGGGGTCAAGGGTGTGTTTACCTGGCTACAGACGTGCAGATTGTCAGCATGAGTGCTTTACAGACATGCAGCCCTCCATCCGTGAGTCCTTGATCCCAAACACACCATGATGACTCTGTTATGCATGCCAGCAAGCCAATAGGGCAGGCTTCTCCCAAGCTCGGCCAACACTACACGAGCTGAGACACTGCGGGTGTCACTTGTGTATGCCAGGCTGTTCACGCTTCACACAGTCCTCTGGGGACTCTTGGAAATGGACTAGAGCTTTCTCCATAAAGAGAATGGATGGGATGCAATGGAAATCCTTCCCAGGCAGGCCCATGAAGGGTGTGTGTTTAATCCACAGTCTCCATAGTGTAACCTCATAAAGAAGCTTTGCAAGTTGCAACCGGAGATATCCAGAGCATGTCTTAAGTGACTCAATGAGGAGGGAGTATTTCAAAAGCTCCCCAGAACTCTGGGTAGGCAGAGTTTTCCTATCTCCTGGCACTCCATAGTAGGCACAGCAGTCATGCCGATGAGACTGAGGGATGCCAGTATTAGTGGTCCACTCAGCACCAAGCTGATGTTTCTCTTTTGCTGCCCTAACTGGGATGGTAGAGATGGGGTAGCAGTCAAAGATGTGACAATAAGGGACATCATGGAGCTGGGACAGTGATATCCCTTGCAGAGGTAATTGTAATTTCCCACTGAAGAAGTTTCTAGGTGACATATTTTTAAATCAGGGCTTTGATTTACAAATGGAATAACACAATGTCCTGAGTGACTTACAGGATAGGATGTTCCCAAGGGTGTACCTGAGGTTAGATCCTATCTGCTTCATTCCAGGAGTGTAGGCTCCAGCAGAGAGCCCCAGCTCTTTATGACTCGGTTGCTTCTTCTGTGAAGTATTGGCTAGTAATAGTACCCACCTCCAAAGATCTCCGAGATAATTAGATGCAGGCACCCGCTCCAGGCCTGCCATGTGGGATATGCTGGAAGCTACTGTTGCTTCCCCAGTGCTTGTCTTACCTGCTGTGTTCCTTTGTTTTCTGGTGGGCAGGTTTGGGAACCAGACCTTAAACTACCGGCTCTTCCATGATGGGAAGCACTTTGTGGGTGAGAAGAGGTTCGAATCCATTCATGACCTGGTGACAGATGGCTTGATCACGCTCTACATAGAGACCAAGGCTGCTGAGTATATTGCAAAAATGACCACAAATCCCATCTATGAACACATTGGATATGCCACTCTCCTCAGAGAGAAAGTCTCCAGAAGGCTGAGCAAGTCTAAAAACGAATCAAGGAAAGCGAGTGTCACCAATGAGGAACACACGCCAGTAGAGAAGGTGAGCAGCCTATGGCATGGCTATCTAGTTCCAGTTTGTGCTGAATGAGACGGGTTATGATAGATGCAGTTTGCCAAAATGTTGGAGGAGATTCTTCCCTATTTTAGAACTGGGGTGCCAGAAGAATGCTAGACTCTTCCAGGTCAACCCCTTCTCGAGCTACATGTGAGAAACTGAAGACCCACAAATGTGCTATGATTTGCCCTACGGTCAGAATCAGGACTTAGACAAATAGTCATTTGTGGGTTTGTTTTGGATGAAAAGAAAGAAAATACTCCGTTATTGTTGAATGCTAAACAGTGGATGAAACGTGTTTTAAATGGCCACTTGCAGCCTGCTGGCTGTGTCTGGCTACAAAGCAGGTCAAAAGCATGGTATTTGTTTGTCTGCCCTAGGAATATGTGCATAACCATGGACAGGAGGCTAGCCACCTTTTGAAGGTGGGCTAACCTAGATGAAGAATCCACAGTCTCTGGGAGGCTTAGCCAGGCTGACCTCTCCACACCCCCCAGGAAAGTACACCGCCCCCTCACTGCTATCAGAAAAAAACCCTGGGTTGGGTGAATGTGCAGCTGGGTGTGTTGTGGTCGTTGCGGGATATGGTAAAGGGGACACCATTTTTCTCTCCTGTAACCTGCTGCTTCTCTGAAAGGTACCACCACAGCTGCCCAGCAGACTTTGGGGTGGGGGGTGGGGTTCCCCTTCAGGGACCATCTGCTTTACCTGGTCATATCTACTTCCCACTGAGATTGACAGCCCACCACACCAACAGCACTCACCATGGCTGAGCCAAGCCCAGCTTTTGGAGTGGACTTGGGCTAGATCAGAGAGGGATACAGAGAAAATGCTGCTCCTTTGGGTGGTTGCTAATCCTTAATTAAGCTCAAGTGGGCCCCTGATCCCAGGACTGGTAGAAACCAACAGAGGCTTAGGTTGAATGGGAGAAAGGACTAGGCCTCAGAGATGGAGACCCACCGAGCTCTAGGTTGGCTGGAGAGAGCAGCAGTCTGTTGGCAGCAAGAGTGTGATATTAATTGATTTGCTAATTAGGTCTCAGAGCAAAGGAGGGTCTTCCCCAGCCTCACATCAGTTGAGCAGCTGGCCCATGAAAACATCATTTGCCATTTTCTTTTTTATAACTGTCTCCCCAACACCTGTGTATTCTTTCACAAATAATTGATTTGGGAAATTTGGGGACTACTGACTGTTTACATTTTAGGAGAGTAGAAGGGGGAGGCAGGGAGAGGGAGGGAGGGAGGGAAGCAAGTGGAGGGAGGGAGAGAGAGAGAGATAGATAAAGAGGGGGGAGAGGGAAGGAGAGACCCAATTTTCAGAGTTTGTTCTAGTCCAGATGAAAGCAAATCCTTAGTCTATAAAATCTGTTCAAAAGCAATTTAAAATAGAAAATCTGGAAGCCGACCTTCTCGGCCATGATAAATCAGAAGATGAATTGTAAAGTAAGACTCTGAAGTGGTGTTTGTGTTTCTGAATCAGAGAGCGGTGCCACTAAAAACTCAGTCTGTTACAGAAAGCAGGCCCCCCAATGGAAACCAGCAAGGAAGTTCCAGCGACAGAAGCTGTATTTCTGGGGGCAGTTTTCAGCAGGAACCTGGGGTGACAGGATGTCCCCCTGTCTTAGGGTTTCTATTACTGCTAGAAAACACCATGTCCATGAAGCAAGTTGGAAAGGAAAAGGTATATTTGCCTTACACTTTCATACCACTGTTCATCATCAAAGGAAGTCAGGACAGGAACTCAACCAGGGCAGAAACCTGGAGGCAGGAGCTGACGCAGAAGCCATTGTGGGGTGCTGCTCACTGGCTTGCTCAGCCTTCTTTCTTATAGAACCCAGGACCACCTGCCCAGAGATGGCACCACCCACCATGGGCTGGACCCTCCCACATCAATCACTAATTAAGAAAATGCCTTACAGCCAGATCTTATGGAGGCATTTTCTCAATCAAGGTTTCCTCATCTCAGATAACTATAGCTTATGTCAAATTGAGATAAATCTAGCCAGCACACTTTCCCCTAGACAGCAGGGCCTAGAGAAGTGAGTAATCTAATTAATAATCACATTGAGTGAGGCAGCCAGTAGCCCTATTATTTGGGGGAGGTGGGAGGTGGGTAAGAAAAGAAAGGGGATGTTAAAGGAAGAAGTCCATATTCAGGAAGAGATGTCAAGAGTGAAGATTTTCATGGACACTAATGATGTGCTTGGCTTTCTTGGGGGAGTAGTCTGGACACTAGGTCTGGACACTTACTGCTGGCCACTCATTTTGTTAGTAGCTTGTGAACTAACTTGAGAAGAGTCTCTGTGACCTGTATTGACAAGTGTGATTAGGAAAAGCCTCAGTCTGGCTAGAGATCCTGTTGCCCTTCAGGGCAGGGCAGGGGCTTGTTGCCATGGAGGCAGGGGCTGGAGAAGAGCTCAGGGAACTTGAGTGGATTGACTGAGAGGAGCCCGAGGTACTTGTCTGCTTCAGTTAATGGTGTGCCTTAAAGGTTCTAATGAGTGGGATGCATCGACTTCCCAGCCTTGCTCAAATCCAGCATGTCCATTCCACAGTGCTCAAATGTTGCTCACCCATTTGTTTCATTGATTATTTCCAAGTAAATCTAGAAAAGACGATGCTGTTGGCGGATCCAAGGACATTAACAGGGCTAATTGGAAAAAAAAGATATAGTACCTCCTCCATCAGATTTGAAGTGGTGTCGAGATTTACTTCCTGTCCAGGTTGTTAGCAATGAACCCGACTTTAGTAACTGTAGAAGAGGTGGGGGGATGGGGAGCTCGCAGAAGGAATAAAGCTGTAAGGGTTCAGCCCCTACTAGTAGGTAGACATCATGATTCTTTATCTAAGTGGCTTTTAAAACATGGTATATTTGGGGTCCCCCCCACTGCATGTATTTAATTAAAATGGTCAGTCTAGTACAATCACTCATATGAAATATATTTTAGAATTTATATCACACATGGATTATCTACTGGTCTCCAGAAAAATGGTGTGATAGGCAGTCTATGAATAACGCTGGGATTCAACACCCAGATGGCACAGACGTGAAACCATTTCCCATTTTAGACTCAACAGCTTTGCCAGATTCCCAGGCAGGATCCTCTCTGCCTGTCTTCGTCCAGCCGCACAGTGGCAAGATGAAGAGGTGATCCCGGGCTGCCCCGTCTCACATTCAGAGCATTTTAAATCTGCTGGGCCTCTGGACCACATCGTATCCCTATTGCCTTTATTGTTCTAAGTAACCCCTTGGATCGGGCCACCACCCTGTCGGTGGATGCTAGAAATCACTCCGTCTTCACAGGGCCTGGTTTGGAAAATGCATTACTGTTTCCAGCTCTAAGAACCAGCCTTTCTCACCAAATGCATCCCACTGAATCAAATAAACAGCCTGGCAAGCACATATGTATTAATGGGGTATAGACCGATGTGGTAAATTGCACCTGTGTTTGATGTGGGAAAATAATGTGTACCCATTAAAGCATTTCTGGTAATATACAGGTTGAATATCCTCTGCCCAAGATGTTTGGGAACCAGGGATTTTTCAGATTAGGAATAGAGTAGCAGTTTTTCATCTCTAATCCAAAAACCTGAGACAAAGTACTCCGGAATTTGAGGTCTTGGATGCAGGGTGCGGAGCCCGGGTTGTGTCTTATTCATTCCTTCGCTGTTGTGGGGGTGCTTGGCTCCACCTGGGTCACGCTCCTTCCTCTCATTGTCCCCTTCACGGGAGTCAGCACTAGGCCTGTTTGTTCAGCTCACTGCTCATGGAGGACGGGCAGGCCCAGTTATGTCTTGTTCACTCATTTCACTGTTTCTGGTGGTGGGAAATGTCAGCCCACGACCTTCCTGAATCCCATGGCAGCTCCTCCACGTAAGTCAGCATGGCCTGCAGCCCCAGGACAGGATGAGGAGGGCTGATGCAGAAAAGGGAAGGACGACTTGTGTCGTTAATGTTCCACTTTTGTAAATTAGGAAAACACTGATTTTTTTTTAATGTGTTTATTTCTCGTCAAATCATAAAGGTAAAAGAACAGACTTTGTTGATTGTTGGAGGGGAAGCAGGTGTCTGAAAGAGTATTGGGGGGGGAGAGACTTTTCCTTTCCTTGCTCCTGTTTGAAGTTCTTTGACCTTTGAACCATGACATGTGCGGTATCCCTTCAAAGACTGAAACAAGAATAAAAAGCTCACCATGTCTTAGGTACAGGGCACATTAAAGCCAAGGAAAGCGCTTTCTGCCCCGGCTGCTGCACATGCTGCAGAGCAGAGCTGATCCAGTTCCCTGCCTCCCCCCACTTCCTAGCACTCACAGTACCCCTCCTCTCCCACCCCATCCCTCCAGATTGTTCACAGGATCTGTGCTCTCGGGACTTCTTGATGATTTGGAACTGGAAGAGGGTCATGGCAGCGCCAGGCAGAAATGGCCACAGAGTGGGGAGTAACTCCCAGGAGACGGGCATGGGTTTGCCCTTGGCTTCCTGGTACTCCCACCACATCCCCAGAGGCTCCCCAGCCTCCTGCCCACTTCCATCCCCTTTCTCTGCCCACACTGCCTTCCTCTTGCTCATGGTTCTCAACCTTCCTAAATGCTGCGACCCTTTAATACAGTTCCTCATGTTGTGGTGACCTGGACCGTGTAATTATTTTCTTTGTTGCTTCATAACTGCTATTTTGCTGCCATTATGAATTGTAATGTAAATATCTGATATGTGACCCCCCCTACAGGGGTCGCGACCCACAGGTTGAGAACTACTGCTCTAGCTGCTCTAGGGCCAGTGCCCCAATCACTCTTTCATCCCTACCACTGGCAACAAAGCCTCTTAGGTTTCCACTCTCCTACCAGAAGGCCTCGGCCAGCAGCCCTTTCTTCTGCCTCCCTAGGAAACCTGTCTTCACTGAGGACCTGCTTCTGAGAGCAAGGCTCTGTTCTCCCTGCCCGCACCTTGTTTGAGAAACGGTCTCCTTTCTGGCTGCCCACCCACGTTCTAAGTGATCTTTTCACTGTAGTTTCTCCGTGACCCAGCTGCCCATCCAGATACCTTTAGCTGCATTGTCCCTGGCCTGAGGGCAAGTACCAGGCTGAGGAAGGTTTGTTCAGCTCTGAGGAGCGGCAGAAGCCTGTAGAGCAGATGGGGGTCATCCAGAGTGTTTTCCTCTCAATCCCAAGGTCCCACAGAATGGCTGGTGCCTCCTGGACACTGCTCAGCAACACAGGACAAAGTTCAAACACCTCATCAGGACTCTGGCTACCAGTGTGAGCCTAGACTCCCAGCAAAGATTCAAGATCTCTAGTGGCACCCGAGGGAGAAGGCGGGGAAGGTCAGGTCAGAGAAAGTAAAACAGGTGAAGAGAGGCTAAAAGGAATGGGCATCGCTGAGTCCGCATTTGGTGTTCTGTGGTTTTTGAAGAGCCATGCTGGTTCTTGGAGGAACTGGGCAGAGGCACTAATCTACCATCTCCTGGCCTCGGGAGTCTGAGAGGGACGGGGAGAGATCCAGCCTCTCCCACTCCAAACTGTACTTGCTGATGAGTGCATATCTCCACAGAAAGACAGGGATGCTCGGGGGACTGGCTAGCTGATTTTCCGGAGGGAAGTCTGGAGCCATAGTGTGGCCTGGTGTGGAAGGCAGGTTGGAGGAGGTGATGAGGGTTCAAGGGGTAATGGAAATGCCCATCATGCTTTGCAGTCTGGTGCTACCCTCCCACTGG